>NW_027370276.1:0-37026 GCF_046119375.1 Phyllobates terribilis
TGTACAGATACAGGTGGGGGTTCAGGTTCTGAAATGATAGTTGCTTGGCTGTTTAGTTATTACTGATTACTAATAATATTTGTGTGTACATACATTACATTACTTATCCTGTACTGATCCTGAGTTACATCCTGTATTATACTCCAGAGCTGCACTCACTATTCTGCTGGTGCAGTCACTGTGTACATACATTACATTACTTATCCTGTACTGATCCTGAGTTACATCCTGTATAATACTCCAGAGCTGCACTCACTATTCTGCTGGTGCAGTCACTGTGTACATACATTACATTACTTATCCTGTACCGATCCTGAGTTACATCCTGTATTATACTCCAGAGCTGCACTCACTATTCTGCTGGTGGAGTCACTGTGTACATACATTACTTATCCTGTATTATACTCCAGAGCTGCACTCACTATTCTGCTGGTGGGGTCACTATGTACATACATTACATTACTTATCCTGTACTGATCCTGAGTTACATCCTGTATTATACTCTAGAGCTGTACTCGCTATTCTGCTGGCGCAGTCACTGTGTGCATACATTACATTACTTATCCTGTGCTGATCCTGAGTTACCGTATATCCTGTATTATACTCCAGAGCTGCACTCACTATTCTGCTGGTGCAGTCACTGTGTACATACATTACATTACTTATCCTGTACAGATCCTGAGTTACATCCTGTATTATACTCCGGAGCTGCACTCACTATTCTGCTGGTGCAGTCACTGTATACATACATTACCTATCCTGTACTGATCCTGAGTTACATCCTGTATTATACTCCGGAGCTGCACTCACTATTCTGCCGGTGGGGTCACTGTGTACATACATTACATTACTTATCCTGTACTGATCCTGAGTTACATCCTGTATTATACTCCAGAGCTGCACTCACTATTCTGCTGGTGGAGTCACTGTATACATACATTACATTACCTATCCTGTACTGATCCTGAGTTACATCCTGTATTATACTCCAGAGCAGCAATCACTATTCTGCTGGTATAGTCACTGTGTACATTACATTACTTATCCTGTACTGATCCTGAGTTATATCCTGTATTATACTCCGGAGCTGCACTCACTATTCTGCCGGTGGGGTCACTATGTACATACATTACTGAGCTTTCTAGATCAGTCAGTATTGCACCACACCCTAGTATTCTTATTTCAGCCCGTAACCATTGGATGGAAATGCAGACATGTGATCTCTTTTGCTCTATCTGATTGGCCCATATTCACTCTATGCTAATGAGGCACCTTTGCCAGATAACTGGGCAGTGTTGCACTTAGTAGGATGGATCATGCACTGAATCACGAATTTTACTGTGGTGTAGTGAGCCCCTCCTTGCCTCTGGGATCGCTACTTTGTCACACGTTTTCAGTGCTGGGAACTTCCAGGGACATTTATAATCATAGGTATCACTGATATCATCCACTGCATTTATAATGCTTCAAGCTACTGAATTTAGGGCTACTGGCCCTTTAATCGTAATGCACCAGTGTGTAGCAGTATTTGGGAGGCTCTGGGCATAGCGACAACAGAGCTGGCGTATCTTCCTCTCGCTCATCCTCTCCTGTGACCCACTTTGCTGGCACACTGACCTTGAACAAGCGTTCTCCACTGAGATGACAGATGTTGTGCAGAGCCGCTGTGTAATACGCTACGTGGCAGATCACATGGAGGAATGCCAAAATCCACAGCAGACACCTCTACTCCTAGATTGACTTGAGTTACGTTCACAATGTAATCCATTTTTTTTGCATTTGTTCTCTTTTTTTTTTTTTTCTTTTGTGTTTAGGGTGGTAGTTGGAAGAGTGGTAAAGTGTCCTGGCTTTCCAGACTCAACGAACCAATACAAGATGTCTAAGTCAAAGAGCTCCGAGTCTGTGCGGGTTGTGGTGCGATGTCGGCCCATGAACAGCAAGGAGACCGCTGCCGGGTTTGATAAAGTAGTAGATGTGGATGTTAAGCTCGGTCAAGTGGCAGTAAGGATTCAGAAAGGAGCCTCTAATGAGCTGCCGAAAACCTTCACCTTCGACGCCGTCTACGACAGTAACTCTAAACAGGTGGAGCTTTACGATGAGACATTCAGGCCTCTGGTGGATTCAGTCTTGCTCGGCTTTAATGGAACCATTTTTGCATACGGCCAAACAGGCACCGGGAAAACATACACAATGGAAGGGTTAAGGGGCGACACCGAGAAAAGGGGGGTCATACCAAACTCATTTGATCACATCTTCACGCACATTTCAAGATCCCAGAACCAACAGTACCTGGTGAGAGCTTCATATCTAGAGATCTATCAAGAGGAGATCAGAGATCTTCTCTCTAAAGACCAGTCTAAGCGGCTGGAGCTTAAAGAAAGACCAGACACCGGTGTCTACGTGAAGGACCTGTCCTCTTTTGTTACGAAGAGCGTGAAGGAGATCGAACACGTGATGAACGTGGGGAACCAGAACCGCTCAGTTGGCTCAACGAATATGAATGAGCACAGTTCCCGTTCACATGCCATCTTCATGATTACCATTGAGTGCAGCGAGCTCGGGTTGGACGGTGAAAACCATATCCGCGTGGGAAAGTTGAATCTGGTAGACTTGGCCGGAAGTGAACGGCAAACAAAGACCGGAGCCCAAGGGGAAAGGCTCAAAGAGGCTACTAAGATTAACCTGTCCCTCTCTGCACTAGGAAATGTGATATCTGCCCTTGTAGATGGCAAGAGCACCCACATACCATACAGGGATTCCAAACTAACCAGGTTGTTGCAAGACTCTTTGGGGGGCAATGCCAAAACGGTCATGGTGGCAAATATTGGCCCTGCCTCATATAACGTTGAGGAGACACTGACCACTCTACGTTACTCCAACCGTGCCAAGAACATCAAGAACAAGCCCAGAGTGAATGAAGACCCTAAAGATGCTTTATTGAGGGAATTCCAAGAAGAGATCGCAAGGCTTAAGGCCCAGCTGGAGAAAAGAGTTGTGGGTAAAAGACACAAAAGGGGAAAAAGACGATTTGGTGCGGGGGAGGATGATGAAGACGGAGACTCTTGTGAGGGAGAAGATGAAGTGGAGGATAAAGAAGACTATTGGCGGGAGCAACAGGAGAAGCTGGAAATTGAAAAGAAGGCCATTATAGAGGATCACAGTCTGGTTGCAGAGGAAAAACTGAAACTCCTACAGGAGAAGGAAAGGAAGATGGATGACTTAAAAAGAGAGAAAGAAGCTATGGAAATGCTGACAGCCAAAGTGAAGGTAAGACACCTTCTGATGGGTCATAAAGATTTCCATTGTGGTGATTTCTTGTGTTCTTGATAAAGTAGTAATGATATCAGTAGTTGAAGGTGTTCATCACCTCGTATTTACTGTGCAACTTACTTGTCCCCACAAGTGTCAACTTAGTGTAGATGAAAGACCCCACTCTAAGAGCAGCCTTGGGGCTCATAAATCCCTACCTAACCCTTGCCAAATTTGTGGTCAATGGTGGTATCTCTCTAAAGGACATTGAATATTCCTCACTCACTTTTTGAAAAGGGCCAAGTTGATTTCACCCTATGTATCACAAATCTTGCAGTTTTCAATGGTGCCATTCACTACTTATGTTTTGCCAAGCGGGCAGAGTTCTTTGACCATAAATTATGATAATTAACAGGGCTGGTCGGTGGCTGTTTTAATATTCTTTTCTTACTTGTAGAAAGCCTATTGGTGGCTTAGATTCTTGGTCATGTTACAGGATCTCGTCCCCTCTCCATTCATTGTCCATCACACTGCTTAGTGTCCATCCTTCATTGGTCCTCTTCGACCTAGGTCCTTTTGGGGCCAATCAAAGCTCCACCCCTAATTCTATCAAGGGTGGTCCTTTCATGGTTGCAGAGTTGGAAGTGTAGGGTCCCTTAGTGCTTTTTTAATGGCCACTCTTCATAATTAACACTAATTTTGAGTCGATCTCTCAGGCTATGGAGAGTAAACTTCTTGTTGGTGGAAAGAACATTGTTGACCACACCAATGAGCAGCAGAAGATCCTGGAGCAGAAGAGACATGAGATTGCTGAGCAGGTAAGTAATAAATCAGCTTGAAAAAGCCCACATTTTGGCTACAGTGGGGGGCACAGAGTTCTCACTTGTCTGTTTTTGTAGAAACGTCGAGAGCGAGAGATGCAGCAAGAGATGGAGAATCGAGATGAGGAGACGCTGGAGCTCAAAGAGACATACAGCTCTTTACAGCAAGAGGTCGACATCAAAACTAAGAAGCTCAAAAAGGTGAGGGCCATGTGGACTTGGCCTTTTTGCTGGTAGCTCCAACAGGGATGGTGGAAGCATGGTATGAAATACTTCACTGCTGCCAATTTGTTTTCCAGCTCTTTTCTAAGCTTCAGGCTGTAAAAGCCGAGATCCATGACTTGCAGGAAGAACACATTAAGGAGCGTCAGGAGCTAGAGCAGACGCAGAACGAGCTCACCAGAGAGCTGAAATTAAAGTAAGCTTCTGGTGTCCAACCATAGTGGGTATAAGTGATATATCTGCCTGACAACAAATACATCTGCCACACTCATATATATTATCCAGATTGAGCTTCCTAGAAAAGCTAGATGACAACCATGATGGCCACCATTAAAATGTTTACATACATAACTGAATAGACTTATCCTGTGAACAACATTTATCCACTGGATGGGTGATAATTGTATGATTTCTGGATGTCTAACACCATGCTAGTGTGTGTGTGTGTGTGTGTGACCGCTGCCAACAAGATCTATGAAAGCAATGATCACACATGCACACTACCTCTACCTTAGACCCATAGAAGTGAAAACTTTTTTTGGTGGGGGGGCACATATGCGCATTAATACTTCATCCACACTGAGGATATGGGACGCCTGTTTTCGGCCCGGGTCAGGGATCATGTATTAATTACCTATCCTGTAGATGGGCGTTTAGTGTTGTTCGTGGCTTTAACCCCTTTGGGAACGGAGAGTGATGGAGCCTTCTCTTTCAGACATTCATATTGATTTTCCAAATGGGGAAAAAAAGAGATATCGGGATGTGGATCCTTGATAACTCCCTAGTGACCTGTGCTCTGGAGTTGGTGTATCACTGTAAGGAATGTGAGCACTTGGCAAGTGCTATACCAGTATGCCAAAGTGATGAGGTGTGAGGCTCTGATGTCGTGTAAGGTCACCCCCAGCAGATATATACCGTGTCTGCCGGACTGTGAGCGCATCTCACTTTAGTCTGTTTAGGAAATGGAGAGCAGGATGTGTGAATTATTTATCAGGCTGTTTATATCTGGTTTATTATTACAGCGCGTCCGAAACTAAGTGAATCAGTGAAAACAGCGCTAGGGCAGATTTATTCATCACTTTGGCACCACAATACTTGCACATGATGCCACCCTGACATACCACATGCACTGGCACATGGCCATCTCTAAAGTACCCAAGGCTTTCTCTGTCATTCAGCACAACCAGTAGGACTGTGGAGTCGGTAAGCCAAACCTCCGACTTCTCAATTTCCTTGTCACCGACTCCGACTCCCTCATACACGGCTCATGTTTAAGTTATAAATTTACTGTAGCACAGATTCATCTCAGCTAAAAGTCTAGACCCTTAGATCAGGAATAGGACAGACATCTATAGGACATTTCATAACTTTCCCAAATTCTAATGAAAATATTCCCCACAAACTGCATGGAACTACTGTACCCAATTTATTATATATTTTAGGAGTTGGAGTCGGTCCATTTTATACCGACTCCGACTCCACAGTCCTGCCAGTAGGGCACTTCATCTGTCACAAATGAGGCGCTGTTACTTTGGCATTTAGTGGCCAAAATTGAGCCTACCAGCTCAGCCTTGATAATGCATGGAACAAATGCCCTATTAACAAGGCAAAATGCCCTGTACAACTACATCAGCTGCTGAGGAGGGTCGGGCTCAGGATAAGTGGTCTGTTTTTAGGCTTTATTCCGACGTACATAATTTTTCACAAAGAAATGGTACGAGAGTCATCAGGGTTTTGGATCCGAGTTTCACTAATGTTTGCTCTGTTTCTGTTTCTACCATCCGTGTTTTATCAGTGATTTTCAGATAAATTATAAAGCTTCTCTTATCCCTTACAATGCTAATCGTGGACAGCACTCGGATTTTACACTTATACCATCCCTGTACTGTCCATTTTCACTGACCCATAGACTAGTAATGGTAATTTTCATCCATGACGCTAATTTAAAAAAACGAACATGTCTCCAAGATTTTTGCATGGATACATAGTCCACAAAAAACCACGGACATGTGAACAGCTCCATAGATTATAATGGGTACGTGTCCTAGCAGTGAAAATCAAGAATAGAATTTGTGAGTCATCGTCGAAAGTGTTGACACCCTTGTAATTGTTCCAGAAAATGAAATATTTCTCCCAGAAAATTATTGCAATTACACATGTTTTGTTATACACCTGTTCATGTGTATTGGAACAACACAAAAAAAAACAGAGGAAAAAAAAAAAGTCAAATTGGGCATAATTTCACACACAACCCCAAAAATAGTCCAGACAAAATTGTTGGCATCTTTCCAAAATTGTGAGTGAACCACTTTGTTTCGATCATGTGATGCTAGTTCAAACTCACCTGTGACAAGTAACTGGTGTTGGCAATATGAAAATCACAGCTGAAACCAGCTAAAAAGTGGAGAAGTAAACTCGTTCTTTGCATTGTGTGTCTGTGTGTGCCACACTAAGCATGGAGAACTGAAAGAGAAGAGAACTGGCTGAGGATTTGAGAACCAAAATAGAGCTTTTTGGTAAAGCACATCTTTCTACTGTTTACTGAGAATGGAATGAGGCCTACAAAGAAAAGAACACAGAACCTACAGTCAAATATGGTGGAGATTCAAAGATGTTTTGGGTTGTTTTGCTGCCTCTGGATGCTTTGACTGTGTGCAAGACACCATGAAATCTGAAGATTACCACAGGATTTTGGGTCGCAGTGTAATGCCAAGTGTCAGAAATCTGGGTTTGCTTCCTAGGTCATGGGTCTTCCAGCAGGACATTGACCCCAAACATACTTCAAGAAGCACCCAGAAATGGATGGAAACAAAGTGCTGGAGAGTTCTGAAGTGGCCAGCAATGAGTCCGAATCTAAATCCCATTGATCACCTGTAGCGAAATCTTACAATTGCTGTTGGGAGAAGGCGACTTACAAATATGACAGACCTGGAGCAGTTTTCAAAAGAAGAGTGGTCTAAAATTCCAGTTGAGAGGTGTAAGAAGCTGTTGATGGTTATAGGAAGCGATTGATTGCAGTTATTTATTCCAAAGGGTGTGCAACCAAATATTAAGTTGATGATGCCAACAATTTTATCTGGCCCATTTTGGGGTTTTGTGTGAAATTATGTCCAATTTGTTTTTTTGTGGTGTTCCATTAGACACACAGGAAATAAACGTGGTTAACAAAATATGTGTAATTGCATTAATTTTCTGGGAGAAATACTTCATTTTCTGGAGCAATTTCAAGAGTGCCAACACTTTCTGCCATGACTGTATGTGAAAAGCGGATGAGGCCTTATTGTAATTGCTACACGCCGTGTAAGGCCTCATTCAGATGTCTGTGTTTTACGTACATGTTTTATCTGTGATTTTCACGTATAGGACACGTCCCATTATAGTCTAGGGGGCTGTTCATATTTTTGTTTTTTTGAAGACCATGTGTCTGTGCAAAAATCATGGAGACAAGTATGTTATTTTTTTTTAATTTTTTTATTAGCGACACAGATAAAAATTACCCGTGCAATTTTATAGGTCTGTGAAAATCACTGACTGTACCCCGAAGGCATTCCCGTACTATCTGTGTAGGAGAAGTTTTTATAATTTATTCAGACGTTGAAATCACTGATGGTAAAAACTGATGCGCGGACCAAACACTGATAAAACACTGACTCTCGAACCTGAAAATCAGTGCTGTCTGAATGAGGCCTTACTGCTTGCTTTGGAAATTAACGCCTTCCTGGTGGTGGTTGGAGTAAGCTGATGTTCAGGACTGACCATTTCTTCTTGTGCTGCAGGCATCTGATCATTGAGAACTTCATTCCAATGGAAGAGAAAAATAAGATGATGAACCGCTGCTATTTTGAGGAGGAGGAGGATCAATGGAAGCTTCACCCGATCAGCAGGCTGGAGTAAGTCCCTGTGACCTGCCTCTCGTGGCCTGCGCCAATTCTGAGACGCCCCCCCCTTCCCTGCATATCTGGTAATTGCACCCTCTTCTCCATAGCAATCAGCAGATGATGAAACGACCCACGTCTGCCATAGGCTACAAGAGGCCATTGTGTCACCAGGCCAAGATGTCCATGATGGTCAGACCTGACCCTAGATACCGGGTAAGAAAAGCTCTTCTGTAAATTAAAATGAAAGATACTGCAATTTTTTTTGTTTTTGTACGTCACTGTTTTTAAGATCCCTGCTTGCTGTCATTGAATGTTAAAATTCCTTTTTGAGGCAGAAAACCCACAGAAATGTCTCAGATGAAGGTTTGTGACACTTAACACAATCCTCTATGAACTGAATAGTTTGGACACCAGATTAATTTATTTTATCTGCACTGATACATTGCAACAAACTCCCAGGACAATAGGGAGATTTGTGCTTGGCTTACAGACTGGATACATGTGTAACAAACCCTTAGGATGGGTATCTAGCCCCTGGTTAGATACCCATCTCCATTAATGTCTCCATTAACTGACAGCAAGTAGAGATCTTGAGAACATTGATGTATTGGAACGAAAACTATTACAAAGCTTGCAAAATTTTTCATTATACAACTATTAAATGTTGTCCAACTAATACCCCATGAAACATTGGGGGTTAAATTTGTGTTATACATTGTGTCATACACTGGCACAGTTAAGACCCATCCATCAGTTTTATATGGTCGTACTGAAAACCTGCTATCAGTGGTCCCATCCAACATTACCAAAGAAAATGAGTCTATGTATCAGGAAATCATAAAGGGGTCGATAATATATGATCATATCCACAGGCTGAGAATATTGTTCTTCTGGAACTTGATATGCCAAGTCGTACAACCCGGGACTACGAGGGACCGGCTGTGGCCCCCAAGGTCCAGGCTGCTTTGGAAGCTGCTTTGCAGGATGAAGATGACATCCAAGTGGACGCCTCAACATTTGAGAGCTCAGCCAGCAAGAAATCCAAAGCCAGGTGAGTGCTCCTGCAATATTTGGGAGGTTACAGGTTAGGCCTGTGCACATAATGCTATGCATACTGACCGGTATATATCTTTACTGTATACGGTATCATGGAATAACTTGCTTTTCTGTATACTGGCATATAAGATATACCGTCATACTGGAGACCAGAAGGACAACAGCAGGTGGTGAATAGAGATTCATGGGTGCTCTTCTCTTCTTTTTTTTTTTGCGTACATGCTCAGCATAGATCAGAAAAAGGGTCTGAACAGTGTAAGGCTATGTGCACACGATGCGTATTTCATGCGTATTTTGTGCGGAAAATTCCGCAGCGTAAACGCATGAATTACGCATGTTAGCCTTCTGCCATGGTCCCCTATGGCATTCCGCAATTGTAATGCCCACTCTGCGGAATTTTCCGCAGCATTTTGTTGTGCGGAAAATTCCGCAGCATGTCAATTCTTTGTGCGTTTACGCGTGCGGAATTGCCATCTACAATGCAGAAGAAAACGCAAGGCAATTCCGCATGTGCAAAACGCGCGAATTACGCACGAAAAACGCATGCCAAATTCCGCATGCGTTTTCCAGGAAAAAGGACATGCGGAAATTTCCGCTTCAAATACGCATCGTGTGCACTTAGGCTGTGTGCCCACGTAGCATTTATCAAGCGTATATGCTGCGGAATTTCCGCAGCGTAAACGCTTGAAAAACGCATGTATATCCGCACCCCATGGTCCCCAATGGGATTCCGCAAGTTCTATGCACATGCTGCGGATTTTTCCGCAGCGTTTATGCCGCGTTCAAAAATCCGCAGCATGTTCATTAATTTTGCGTTTCCGCAAGCGGAATTGCCTTTGTCCAATGCATAAAAAACGCAAGGCAATTCCGCATGTGGAAAACGCGTGATTAGGCTATGTGCCCACGTTGCATTTATGAAGCAGAAAATTTCTGCTGCATAAATGCAAGTCCTCTCCCGGAAAAACGCATGCGGAATTCCGCACGCGTTTATCGCGCATTTTTTGCGCGTTTATCACGCGTTTTCCACATGCGGAATTGCCTTGCGTTTTTTATGCATTGGACAAAGGCGGAAACGCAAAATTAAACGACATGCTGCGGATTTTTGAACGCGGCATAAACGCTGCGGAAAAATCCGCAGCATGTGCATATAACTTGCGGAATCCCATTGGGGAACATGGGGTGCGGATATACATGCGTTTTTCAAGCGTTTACGCTGCGGAAATTCCGCAGCATATACGCTTGAAAAATGCTACGTGGGCACACAGCCTCAACGCGCGATAAACGCGTGCGGAATTCCGCATGCGTTTTTCCGGGAGAGGACTTGCATTTATGCAGCAGAAATTTTATATAGTGTGACCAAGTAATAGTTAAAAAAAGAATAAGAATGGTAAAAAATAAAAAAAAAAGATTATACTCACCTTCCGGTGTCTTCCCGGTGTTCTCTCTGCTGCGTCCGATCTCTTGCAATGCTCGCGGTGGTGTGAAGGACCTGCAGTGACGTCATTGAGTCATGTGATGGGTCACATGACTCAGTGACGTCATGGCAGGTCCTTCACAACAGCGCGAGCAGTGCAAGAGACCGGACGGCGTGGACAAAACACCCGGAGGACATCGGAAGGTGAGTATAAACTTTATTTTTTATTTTAAATTCTTTTTTTTACAGATTCTATGGTACCCGGGTCTGGATGAGAGTCTCCTGTCCTCCACACTCGGGTACCATCCGCACATTAGAACGCGCCAATTACGCAAGTACAGATGCAGTCTTGCGGAATTGGCGCGTTCTAATGCAAGTCAATGGCGGCGATTATGCTGCGTGTCCGTAAAATTAATGGACATGCTGCATATTTTTGAGCGCAGCATAAACGCTGTGGAAAAATACGCAGCATGGGCATTGAAAGTGCGGAATTGCATTGGAGACCATGGGGGAAGGTTTACCAAGCTTTTACGCTGCGGAAATTCCGCAGCGTAAACGCTTGAAAAATGCATTGTGGGCACACAGCTTAACGGTTATTTATGGGTGATTGGCGACATATTGTATAGTCTGTTCCTAAAACCCACCCAGCATCCCACATGTGTCGTCAGATACTGAAGCTGGCAAAGTGCAATGCTTTGGATCCCTCTGATCGGTGGCTCCAGCTTGGCTGCAATGTCTGCTGGAATTTAATGTAGTTTGAAAGTTTACCTCCTTTCAGCTTTATTTTTTTTTTTTACAACTTTGTCCTCTGTGCTTTACACAGCAGCTTTGCTTGTTTCTGTTAACTACTGTGTATAAGCTCAGTGGATTCTTGCTCCAATTGCAGCTACTCATTTTTCTTGTATGCTCTCACTTTTGTTTTTCATTATTTCCTTCTCTTTTTCAGACCCAAGACCGGCGGCCGAAGAACTGCTCCACCTCCAGGGCCTTCTGGATCTTCACAGTTCCCACAATCGAGGGGGTTGGTTCCAAAATAATCATAGAAAATGACCCCCAAACCAAGACTCTCAAAATAGATAGATGAATTATTAGGATGGACTGAATTAAAGACAACCTGCACGTGCCCCGGGGCAGATCCCCCCTCACCTCCTCTGGTTAAGCTTCCCAGAAGGTGAAGATCTGGGGGGAAGGGGTCATCTGTAAACAAGTCAAAGGCGCTGGACTTGTAATGCGGCATCGCCCCTGTGCTTGGCATGACTTCAACTGTGTGGAAAGTGTTTCTATGTAGGACTTAATTTGTGATGGATCTGAGGACACGGAGACCACAAGTGTATACAGCTCCACCTGACATTGAGTCGTCTGTGCACATACGGTGTACCGGGCGCTCGGCCTCTGCACTGATCTCTCGACACCCCGACCTTTCTTCTTTTAGTATTTATATGATTTTTTTTTAGCTGTATATTTAGTTGTCATCTTTTATACTGTAAATTAGTGACTTTTTGTTTCATTGCGTCGGATGGAAACCTGTGTGTCTTCTCCAGCGACAGGCCCAGGTACGAAAAATCAGTCACCAAGCTCGCTTCCTTCCCTCTACTGCAGATCTCACACAGTCCCCCATTAGTTGGGTACCAGAACCCCTCCGGCCACTGGCGGACACAGACCGCAAAGGGCCCCTGTGCAATATATGGGCCCTTTGCAGCCAAAGAGCTCCTAAAAATGCAAAATCGCACCTGCTCTGGAAGTAGAAATGGGCCCCTATGCGTCTGCACAGGTTGCATCAGTGATATGTCCGCTCCTGTCTCCGGCCCACCTCACGCTGTCCGCCATCTTGCTGCTTGGTAATGTGACTGCACTCATTAAATCTTCATGGCTTTCCATGGCACCTGCTTGCTGGTTTGTGTCCATCCATGCTTCCCTCTGTGACATTCAACCCCAGAGGTGCGATGTGACCAGGAGACGCTGCACCTCCTTTTCTGAAGAAGCCATAGATACTGTGAATTTTATACAGCGACGCAGTGTGATGGCTCCTTCCCCGTCCAGGATCGCGCAGGAGGGAGATCTATTTATTTGTACCTTTCTCTATCGGTGAATGTATATTTAAATAAAATCTCTTTACCGCCCCCGGAGCGTGTGTCATACTTCACCGGCAGCGTCAATCAGTACAGCCTAGTGGTCCTTGACCACCACGACTCCCACCACTCATCACTATCATTATTGTGACACTGTGGTTGGCTCTGATACCAAGTTCTAGGGGGCATCATAGCTAGCTGTCGTATGAGGTATGAGGATCCAACCTACACATGGCTAGCCCTAATCAGCACACTGGCTGCTACTCTTAAAGGGTTTGTCCAATTTAAAAGATTATAGCTCCAAAGGCATTTCATACCCACCAAAAAGAACAAACAGTTCGAGCTTTATTCGCCCTTCTGATGTCCACCCCTGCTCTGGTCTTTGTAGATCAGCTGCAGCGGTGATGTCACGTCAACAATGCTGAGCTTGGCAAAAATGTCTGAAAGGGTAGCCCTGGAGTTGGCACAGTTATGAAGGATCCAAGGGTACGCTGTGGTTATCTTTAATTAAGACACTTGTACTGTTATTGGGTCACTGGTTAAGTCTTTGCAAGTGAGACCTTTCCTGGCCCTTCTTTGAACCACAGTATACCATGACTGTCTACTAATAGGAGCCAGCACTTTTATACTTTGGAATCGCATATGAATGGGAACGTGTCCCAATAACAGGATCAGTGTTGCAATCAAGAGCCACGGTGCCGCCATAAGAGTAGATGAAGCCACATGCAAGATAGATCCTCATAAAATGATACCAAGCCACAATGTCTAATGAGCACCAGCCAGAAGAGTCAGCCACAGTGCCCCTTTGGTCCCCAATAACAGTAGCACAAGTCCGTGCCGTTTTCTGTGTTAGATTCCATGAGCGTTGTCAAAGAAGTATGAGCCAGTGTCCCAAAATGGGCCAACCACTATGTGCATTCGACAAAAAGACCTCCCAAAAAATCATCAAATACTGACCCTTGGAACCTCGATACCCCCATGAGTCATCATTTTGATGATTTTTTTTTTTTTTTTTTTTCCTCTATGGCACAGTGGCTGACTCGTTTTTGGACACCAGCTCGTACTTTTTTTTACAACGCTTATGGAGTGTAAGGGAGATGGTGGCTTGCACTGACTGCGACAGTTCTGGGGACAGTGCTTGGCGGTGGTATGGAGGGCCTAACGGACACTGGCCCATGTTTTATCAAACATAGGAATAACTTGTGTAGAAATTTTGTAACAAACGCTGTGGTTGGCAGTGCTATGCTGTCCCTTTAGGGGGTGCTGAATCAATGTCTGCTCATGTTTGCCCAAGAACAGGAGACAGACCCATATTGAGCTCACTGACCAGACAGCATTTGTACATAAATGTATGATCACCAGGGGTTCAACCAACCAGCACTACAAGAGGGATCCTAAGTCCCTGTTTTCACTATAAAAACTGGACGAAGCCCTGAGCTGAAACTGGCCTGGTTAAAAATGTTGGTTCCCTTAACTTAATATTTTCTTGCACCACTATTTTAGGCAATTACTGCAAAGGATTTCTGTAACTCTCAATGAGCCTTCTGCTCCTGTCCACAGGTATTTTGTCCCCGCTCCTTGTGAGCAAACCGCTCCTTGTGTCTCAGGTGTGAAAGCGCCTTTTAGATTGCAGGTTTCAGCTTTTTCCACAGATGATCAACAGGACTTAGATCAGGGCTTGTGGAAGCAATTTCAGATTAGCCTTATGCTGCTCTTCTCCATTCTTGGATGTTTTAGCTGTGTATTTTGGGTCATTACCCTGTTGGAGGACCCCCTGACCTGCAACTCAGACCAATCTTCCTGACACTGGGCAGCACGTTTTGCTCCAGAATCTCTTGATAGTCTTGAGATTTTATTGTACCCTGCATAGGTTCAAGACACCCTGTGCCAAATGCAGCAAAGCAGCCTAAAAACATAACAGCCGCCTCCATGTTTCACAGTAGGTACAATGTTCTTTTCTTTGTATGCTTCATTTTTGTGTCTGTATACCTAGAGCTGATGTGCCTTGCCAAACAGCTCCAGTTTTGTCTCATCTGTCCAAAGGACATTCTCCCAGAAGCTTTTTGGCTTGTCAATATGCATTTTGGCAAATTCCAGTCTCGCTTTCTAATGATTTGCTTTCAACAGTGGTTTCTTCCTCGGTCGTCTTACATGAAGTGCACTTTGGTCAAGACTGCGCCGGATGGTGCGCTCTGATCTGACCTGACACTGAGGTACCTTGACCTTGGGAAGTTACCTGTAATCGCTTTGGAAGTTGTTCTGGGCTCTTTGATTACCATTTGTATTATCCGTCTCTTCAATTTGTCATCAATTTTCCTCTTCTGGCCATATCCAGGGAGGTTGTCTACTGTCCCATACACCTTAAACCTCCAAATAATATGTGCAACTGTAGTAACAAGAACAGAGAACTCTCCTTAGCTTTCTTTGATTTATGGTGTGTGCAGCACACCATGATGCCAAACAGCACAGTGACTACTTTTCACCCTCCTAAATAGGCAGACTGACTGATTACAAGTTTGTAGACACATGTGATGTTAATTACAGGACACACCTTATTTTAATATGTCCCTACGGTCAAAATATTTTCAATCTTTTAAAGTAGTAACATCATTTTTGTCCAGGCCATCGGGCCATTGTTATTAGATTTTTTTCTGTTGAACCACAATTCAAAAGCAATGTCTGATTTTCATTAGTTGATATTCAGTACCTTTAAAATGAAAATTACGTATGTCAATATCAAGATATTTCAGTGACCATTAGGGTTTTTCATACTTTAAGGCTATGTGCCCACGATGCAGAAATGCTCCGGATTTTTCCTGAGCGTTTCTGCATCTCCCTGGCAGAAAAAAACGCATGCGGATTGTATATGCGGATTGTACATGCGTTTTCCTGCCAGGGACAAGCGGAAGTGAAGCGTTCTTCACATGCATTTCCGCATGCGGGTTGACAAGCGCTTTTCCAAGCGATTTTGGCATCACTTGGAAAGTGCTTGTCAACTTGGTCACACTATATAAATCCATGCAACCGGCATGTGACCGTAAAGAATGGTCAAAAATAAATCTATACTTACCTTCTGATGGCCCCTGGAGTCTTGCTTCGCTCCGTTCTCCCTTGCCGGCAGATCGCGGTACACTGCACTGAAGGACCTGCCGTCACATGACTATGACGTCAGCGCAGGTCCTTCAGTCCACCGCGAGCTGCCGGCAAGCCGAGACAAGCACACCGGGGGCAATCGGAAGGTAAATATAACATTTATTTTTTATTTTACTCTTTTTTGTCACAGGTTCTATGGTACCCGGGTCCGGAGAAGAGTCTCCTGTCCTCTAGACCCGGGAACCATCTCCACATGAGATGCATATTCCATGCGTTTCACAGATGCAGTGATGCGTAATCCATGCGTTTCAATGCAGTCAATGGCGGTGAAAACGCAGCACTTCCGCAAAATAATTGGTAGTGCTGCGTTTTTTTCCGCAATGATAACCCGCAGTGGAAATTTCCGCAGCATGTGCACAGCATATGAGGATTATCATTGGGGAACATGGCAGGCCTTCTACCATGCGTTTTTTACGCGTTTCTGCAGCACTTTTGCCGCTGCGGAAACGCTTAAAAAACGCATCGTGGGCACACACTACCAGGATACAACTAGGCAACTGACACCCAGCTATTCAGTTTAGCTTAGTGTCATTTGGAGGCAGACATGGGTTTGAGTAGCAGACCTGTTGTAGCCCTAATCTTTTTTTTTTTTTTTTTTGTTTTCAGAAGACGTGGGCTGTGGCCAGAGTTTTTGATGGGATGGGTTAGAGCAGGGTTCCCCAACTCCGGTCCTCAAGGCCCACCAACAGGTCATGTTTTCAGGATTTCCTTAGTATTGTACAGGTGGTGTAATTATTACCTGTGCAGGTGATGCAGTTATCACCTGAGCAATAGTAAGGAAATCCTGAAAACATGACCTGTTGGTGGGCCTTGAGGACTGGAGTTGGGGAACCCTGGGTTAGAGAACGTGAATGAGACCACTCTGTTTCACCCCGTGGAGTGACTGAGAGCATAGCCTGTACTGTTCAGCCAGTATGCTCTCTCGTCTGTATGGTAGGACCGTGTACTTTGACGCAGTCGGCCATCATGTATCGGGGTCGGGTGGTCCTTTTGCCATTGATTCTTGCCAGCCTGCCCGCCCACCATAGCATGGCACGGAGTAAAAGATGGAGCCTGGACTTACCAACACCTATCTATAGGATCAAGCTTCTTCAGAACAGTTAAGTAGGTCCCTTGCTGTGACCCTGCGTTGTGCTGGCTTCCCTGTGGTCCTTTTTTGGCAGCATCCTATCCTGGCGCACAGGGTCACCCTCCCTGGCTATGCGCCTATTGGCGTTTCACTGCAGTCCCCATCCCTCCACTTCACTCCTCTGTGTCCCTCCTTCGCCCCTTCCCTGGTTTGGGTCTTTTGGCCTCTTTGAGAGGGTGAGGGGCGCTTTTCCCAGCGGTCCTTGGTGTTATATCGTTTTCCTGGGGATCTAGAGCTTGCTGAGCCCTGTTGGCCTCTCCTCCTTTTTTTTTTTTTTTTTTTTTTTTTCCGTTGCTTCCTACAGATCCTGCTAACTGGGAAATGTATGTATTTGTAATTTTTAATAATGATAAGGTTTGATAACCATCTGGTTGTAAACTCTAGTGCTCGCTGGTGCATTCTGGCACACTCCAAATAGTGCAGATGGTGACAGTACGAGCAGTTACAATGATAAGCGTTCGTTCACCCCCTGGCCAATCCCCGCCAATCAGTAGTCCAGAGAACTGAGCCTGCCCCCTGGCCAATCAGAGCAGACGTTGTTGCTGCCATTTGCCACAGGCCCCACTCCTTCCTGTAGTTTGGGTGGTGAAATTTTCCTGTTTTTTATTTTTCCAGGTCTTGTCATTGGATTTGAGCCTTTGCTCCTGGCTGCACTACCCTGCACTCCCCATCGGCTGTGTTCACAGTCCTGGCGCTCTTGGTGACTATCCTGTTAAGGTCTCACTGCACTTTCCTCTCAGCGGAACGTTGGACTGAGTAGGCTGTTTGCTACTGGAGGCCTGATACCTGCAGTTCCCCTGCGGCTTCCCCTTCCTTTAGGCACCATCTAGCTCTCCTATTATTCCTTAGACCTTTGCCTCCTCTGTCTCCGTGTCAGAGTCCACAGAAGACTGTGCACGCTCTACAGCCCAGCCTACACTGGTTACCTATTATGCTTGTATTTCTTGCAAGGAAAAGTTTCCCTTGGGCCAAGCCGCGGTACCCTCCAGCTTCCTCTACCGATGTCCATTCAAGGGATCCTCACAGCCGTGAAGACTATGCGCCCCCTTTACCCTGCATGGGACCTAGTTTTGGCTCATTTTGTAGCTGAGTTAACTAAGGTATCCCTGACCCTGATTACGGTTCTGTAACAATTAGCTAAGGGGGGACCGCTGGTACTCTGACCGCTGTTCAGTGTGAGTCACACCCACCAGCTGCATTGCACAAGCTTGGCCGATCGCACAGGCGATCCATGCGGCCTCGGATCAGCTCATTGTTTAGGTCAACATCTGTGTTTCCTGGGGTATGGTCACAGTCTCGTTCTTTCTCACCTAAGGCACACTCCCCACAGAGGTCAGAACAAGCCCTGCATCAGTTCGGCCTCTCTAGGCCACTGTCCAGTCTCAGCTCACAGCTTCACTTAACACCGTGGCCCCACCACTGGCCACCCACTGCTATGTGAAGTCACACTCCAGGACCATGTAGGCTGTTGGTTGGCCTGGGTGACGGACACTAGCAGAGCCCTGGCAGCTCTATTGTCCAAACCTAGTAAATATCGCGTAATCCAGCCTGTCCTGGTTATATTTAGGTAAGTGCAGGTTGTCATTGGTTTAGTCTGTGGCGACTTACACTTCTGTCACCACCTCTATGTCGACGCCCACAACCCCCCTTCTAAATGGGTCGTAGCTGTGTCTCAGTGGTGGCTGACTTTGCCGAGGTGTCATGGTCCTTTGTTACTGTTGTGAAGCATCTAACAATTTTCCCTCTGTCCTTGGTACTCGAACCACCTATCAGTGTGAATCAGACCCACCAACTGAGGCCATACAGCCTGGTGAGGCCTGCAGGGGACCCTGCAACCCAGATTCTGTCTACCTCCCTGAGTGAGTTAGACCCACCAGCTTGGACCATCCAACCAGGCGAATCCTGCAGGTGACCCTGTGACCCATATGTTGTTCTGACTGCCTTCTAGATTGAGTCAGATCCTTCAGAAGAGGACACACACACACATATCCTTTCACAAGTTTCTCATAATAGTTGGTCAGAATTTGGGCCCATTCCTCCTGACAAAACTGGTGTAACTGATCCAGGTTTGTAGGTCGCCTTGCTCGCACCTGCCTTTTCAGCTTTGCCCATAAATTTTCAATAGGATTGAGATTAGGGCTTTGAGATGGCCACTCCAAAACATTGACTTTGTTATCCTTATCCTTAAGGGGTATTCCCATCTCCAAGATCCTATCCCAATATGTAGTAGGTGTAATAATAGTAATATTATCAAATATCTCCAATTAGAAATGTAGCATAGTATTTTTCCCTCACCCATGACAGCACACCTTGAGAGAGGGATCCGCCCCACCAAGGACAAGAAACCGTATGAAATAAAAGGGCGATACCTCTCCCTCGCTTCAGTTGGTTTCCTGTCCTTGATGGGAACCTGTCTGAAAGAAGATGTTCATACTTTCCTGGGCCTGTTCCGGTGAGGAAGAGCGGGCGTCAGCCTGTGCACCGGGTTCCAGGTTCCAGAAGCGCCATCTGTGGTTCCCTGGAGCCGTGTCCGAGCGTGCGCAGGCGGTGAGGAGGGCTCCGGCTCCCCGCGGACCCCTGCGCTGTCCTCTCCCTGCCGCAGGCTCCTGGCTGGCCGCATGCCGGGAGCGGCGTCTTCCGGGTGTGACGCGCCTGACATCACAGCGCGGTACACGCTGGGAGAGGCGTGCCCCATGACATCGGGGGGGTGGCACCTGGATCCATCATGGCGACGCCCTGTAAGCGCTTGCCGGCCGGCTTTTGTAACCTTGGCCGGCGGGCGTCAGGAGGGGGGAGGACACCTGAACCAGAGGAGTTTCCGGATGTGCCCTATTTTAGGTGGTGGTGTTGTCCTGGTAAAACGCTGCCTATACTTGTGCTTGTGGTATAGCAGCTATGGCAGACCAGGACAACCAGGAGCTGCAGCAGCTGACCCCTCCACATCAGCAGCGGAAGAAGAAGTTGGACGCCTCTCACACGGACAGCCGCTCCAGTAACCGTAGCGGCAGCAGGAGAAGTAAGGTGGCCGACGCTTCAGGGCCATCCAGAAGGGATTCATCTTATGTCCCGCCACAGCCTCCAAGTCCGGTACCCTTTTGTGACTTCAGGGGTGAGTGATCTTCGTGAATGTCACTTAATAGTAATGGAAAGTTACGTGCTTCATTCCTTAGGAACCTAAGAAGAGTAGCGCCAAACAGAAGCACAGGGTTTGCGCCTTATGCCATGTCCCCCTTTCCATAGATTAACAAAATCTAAAGACCGGGCTCAACTGTGTAGGATAGGTACCCGGAACACAACGTACGTCCGAATTATAAAGTAAGCAAGGTTCCGGCACTCATAAAGATGAAGCAAGTCAGAAAATTGTAAATGAAAGCTCAATTTCTTTTATTGGTTCTTCAGTGAATGATTGCCCAACGTTTCAACCCCACAGGGGTTTTCATCAGGGCTTTAAACAAAATTGTACATGTGAATAAAAAACAAACAAATAATATTGGTATTAGTACTGGTAACATACATACTGAAAAAACAACAATAAATGATAAATAACTCCGATGAGGAGTAAAATATAAGATATATAATCCGAAGAAAACTGCAGTCCCTCGTGGAGATGTCGCAAAATATCCAAAGTATGGCGAAACCAGTGGAAGGTGACTAGAGAAATTGCCTTTACAAATAGGTGCTATGGTGAATATTAAGGAACAATGCAGGTGCAACCTATGTGCAAGAGAGAGGGAGGGGGAAAAAAAAGGGGGGGGAGAAGGAGAAAAAGGAAAAAACGATACAGGAATATAACAAGAGAGATGGGAAATGAGAATAACCAAAGATGGAGCACACAGGGAGGCGAACCGGAGAACTAAAGATAGTTCAATCAAAAAAGGGGAGGGGGGATTAAATAACCTGGATAAATGGAATTTGGAACCATGAAGAATGGATAAGCCTCAGGATCAAAATCTGGCAGCTAGAACCCGAGAATGAAAAAGTAGAAAACATGTGTATTGAATATAATATCAAGGGACCAGGCAATAGCAAGTATGAGTCAATAAATACCCAATCTGAGGGTGAATCAAAGTCACCAGTAGAAGGTAAAGGTAATGTTGGGTACGTGTAGTCATCAAACCCCAGAGGGAAGGGGAATAACATGTGTGGTCAGAGGCTATGGGCTGCCAATCTGTAGTTGAAATAAACAATCATATTTTTTGTGACAATGTATTAGTAGAGAATAAGGTTAACCTATCCTCTAGTGGTATAATCAGTCTTACCTGGGTCCTATACGAGGTGACCGTAGTATGTGTACGTCTCCAGCGTGCGGGCAGGCTATAAATAGCCGCCCTGCGCTCTATTCCTGCTTCCTGTTTAGTGGAACGCAGGTTCCTGCTCTGTGGAATGCATCGTCACATCTGCGCATGCGCGGGATGCACATAGACATGGAGGAAGTGAAGGTGGAACGCAAATAATGGCTTCCACTGCATGCTGGCAGAACAGGTCTAATGGTGGAACGCAGGTTACGCGTTCCACTGTGTAAATGAGACAGGTAAAGTATAAATAATAAGAGGATTGTTAGAGGGACAACCCTAAAAGGAAGCAGATGGGGAAATTAAGGGAAGAGAGGGGAGAAAATACAGGAGAAAATATCACAAAAGTACAAAAAGATCCAATGCATATAATAGATGTTAAAACCACACATCCATATTCATATAGATACAAAAGGATGGGAGCCCAGATCGAAAAAAAGACTCTGGTTACATATTTGCGGGGCCATCCTCCAGTACCAAAAAGTCTTCCCAATGATGCAGGGCTAGAAGTCGGGGGAAGGATTTCCCATTTTATCCCAGCTTGGGAAGCCATTACTTCAAATCCCTGAGTGTTGAGTATCATAAAGAATGGCCTAAAGATACGCTTCAGTCAAATCCTCACCGAACCTTCATGATCACCCCCAGGAGGAAGTCCCGGGAGGAGCAGATAGCCCTAGAGTCGGAGGTGCTAGATTTAGTTAACAAGCAGGTCCTTCGCGAAGTTCCGGATTCAGAAAGGGGAAGGGGATTTTATTCCCCCTATTTGTGATAAAAAAAACAAATGGGTCCTTAAGGACCATTATCAAGCTCAAAGTCTAAATCAGTTGATAGAGAACCAGACTTTCAAGATGGAATCAGTGAACTCTGCAGTAAAACTCCTACACCACAATTGTTTCATGGCAGTTATCGACCTAAGAGATGCCTATTATCCCGTCCCAATCCATCCAGACTACCAGAAGTACCTAAGGGTAGCCCTATTCATCTAAGTGGAATTGAGGCATTTCCAATTTACTGCCCTACCCTTTGGACTCTCGATAGCATCGAGAGTGTTTACAAAGGTTTCAGCGGAGGTGACAGCTTTTCTCCGAATCAAACACGTGGTGATTGTTCCCTACTTAGACGACTTTCTGGTAATAGGGAAATCAGAAGACCACTGTTCCTCTCAACTATTAGAGGTCAGGACAGCCTTACATCAGCTAGGATGGTTGATAAATATTCAAAAATCAAACTATCCCCCTCAAGGACTCAGATCTTTCTGGGCTTGACCCTAAATTCCCAACTCCAAGCCTGCTTCATCTCGGAGGACAAGGTTGCAAAACAAATCAGCTTGGTCTCAAGGGTCATAGAGTCTCCAGTGATGTCCCTGAGAGGAGCAATGTCCCTACTGGGCTCCATGACGTCCTGTCTCCCAGCAGTCAAATGGGCCCAAAGTCATATGAGGCTTCTTCAATGGGAGGTCCTGTCAGCGCAAAAATCCTTCAACGGACATTTAGAAAAGAGGACTATCTCTTTCCCTAGAGATGGTAGACTCCCTCTTATGGTGGACAAACAGGGAGAATCTGACCTCAGGCTTGCAATGGTCCAGACCAGTTGACCATACAATTACAACAGATGCAAGTGGCTCCGGCTGGGGGGGGGTCATCTAGCAAATCTCTCGGTTCAGGGGCTCTGGCTACGTCACAAAATAAGGGACATCATCGAACCTAAAAGAGCTTTTGGCAGTGGAGAAATCCCTGATAGGCTTCCTTCCCACATACAGGGTCGCCATGTCCAGATCAGGTCCGACAATTGGACGACAGTGGCTTGTATAAATCGCCAGGAGAACAATATCACGCTCCCTGATGGTAGTGGCAAACAGAATCCTGCAACTAGCAGAACAGCATCTCCCATCCCTCAGTGCTCTTACGTCCGGGGGTGGAAAATTCAAGGACAGATTTTCTCAGTCGCCACACTTTAAGACAGGGAGAGTGGGCTCTAAACCCGATAGTTTTCCAGCAGATTATCCAATTATGGGGGTCACCGGACATAGATGTGTTCGCTACCAGAGCGAACAGGAAGGTGGAGAGATTCTGTTCACTAGATCCGACAGAAAATCCCTATGCTGTAGATGCTCTCCAGATACCTGGAAGTTCAGGAGGGCCTATGCTTTTCCACCGATAGTAATGATCCCGGCATTGTGAGGAAAATTTGGGAGGAGGGGTCAAGGATAATTCTGGTAGCCCCCTTTTGGCCAAAAAAAGACCCCGGTTCTCCTGCTTCGTCTAATGTCGGTCTCGGATCCCTGGGGTTTTGCCGGACAGGCCGGACCTTCTCATCCAGGGGCTGATGTTCCATGCACAATTCAAAGGTTTCCATCTGGCGGCTTGGAATTTGAGAGGATGTTACTGAGGAATCGGGGGTTTTCTCCGGCCTAGTTTCCACCCTATTGGGTAGTAGGAAGCCCATAACAACTAAGATTTGTAGCAGAATCTGGGGAAAATTCCTGGATTTTATAGACTCCCTGTTGTTGGATAAACCTCCAATTAAAGAGGTCCTAGAGTTTTTACAGAAGGGACGTGACCTGGGGTTAGCTACGGGAACACTTAAAGTTCAGGTGGTCCGCCCTAGGAGTGCTCTATAATTACAACCTGGCAGGGAACGGGTGGGTCTCTAGATTCATCAAATCCTGTTCCAGAGCTAAGCCAGTTCGGGCTCTGATTTCCTCCCTGGGACCAGAATTTGTTTTAAACGCACTCTCTGGCGACCCATTTGAACCCCTGCAGGTTATCTCTCGAAAGTTCCTCATCCTCAAAACCATTCTCCTAGTGGCCCTAACATCGGCCCGTAGGGTGAGTGACCTGCAGGCCCTTTCTGTCAATTCCCCCATCCACCCAAATTCATGATGACCGGGTCGTCCTACCTACAGATCTTGCATACCTTCCGAAAGTAGTTTCCAGATTCCACTGTAATCAAGAGATTGTGCTTCCCTCATTCTGCAGTTAACCCAACAAACCCCGGGGAGGTTAGATTCCACAATCTAGATGTTAGAAGGGCTTTACTACAGTACATAGACATGACTAGTCAGTGGAGGAAGGACCACTCCTTGTTTCTAGCCTTTCAGGGGAGTAGGAAAGGTCACGGGGTGTCAAAGGGATCTATTTCTAGGTGGCTTAGGGAGGCCATTTGTCTAGCTTCATATCTACAGGTGTTCCGGCACTGGACGGTATTAAAGGGGTATTCCCATCTCCAAGATCCTATCTCAATATCTAGTAGGTGTAATAATAATAATATTAGCAAATACCTCCAATTAGAAATGTAGTATAGTATTTTTGATTCGCTATGTCTCTTTCCTCATGTGCAGGCATCGCAGGACCTTAGGTATCCATGGTTACGTCCACTGATAAAGTCAGTTAGTTAGCTAGCTGCTAGTGGTCGTAACCATGGATACATAAGGTCCTGCAGTGCCTTCACATGAGGAAAGAGACATAGCGAATCAAAAATACTATACTACATTTCTAATTGGAAGTATTTGCTAATATTATTATTATTATTACACCTACTACATATTGGGATAGGATGTTGGAGATGGGAATACCCCTTTAAAGCTCATTCCACCAGAGCTGTAGCGACCTCCTGGGCAGAGAGCTGACGTCTCAATTGACCAGATATGTAAAGCTGCTACTGGTCTGCACCATCCCACCTTCTACAAGCACTATAGGTTGGATCTATCCTCCTCTGACCTCACCCTTGGGAGAAGGGTACTTCAGGCGGTGGTCCCTCCCTAGGGTGCTCATATTCTCCAAAATTCTCTCAAGGTGTGCTGTCATGGGTGAGGGGAAAACACCAAGGTTACTTACCGGTAGCCAGTTTTTCCTGAACCCATGACAGCACCCGTAGTCCCCCCCCCCCCCCCTTTCTCTTTCTCACACCGTGGTGAGCACTTTACTTTTTGTGTATATATATATATATATATATATATATGTATATATAATATACAATATGTATATATCTAAAAATTTCCAATATGTTATATATATATAAAAAATATACAATATACTGTAGGTGTGTCTAACCTTTTCTGGAGGTCCTCTCAATGCTCTGTAATCAACAGAAGCGAGGGAGAGGTACCGCCCTTTTATTTCAGACGGTTTCCTGTCCTTGGTGGGGCGGATCCCTCTCTCAAGGTGTGCTGTCATGGGTTAAGGAAAAACCGGCTACCGGTAAGTAACCTTGGAGTTTTTGATACCTTAGGTATCCATGGTTACGTCCACTGATAAAGTCACAGTTAGTTAGCTAGCTGCTAGTGGTCGTAACCATGGATACCTAAGGTCCTGTGATGCCTGCACATGAGGAAAGAGAGATAGCGAATCAAAAATACTATACTACATTTCTAATTGGAGATATTTGGCTAATATTATTATTACACCTACTACATATTGGGATAGAATCTTGGAGATGGGAATACCCCTTTTAAGCCAGTTTGTTACCATTTTGGCAGTATGCTTCGGGTCATCGTCCATTTGAAAGACCAATTTCCGCCAAGCTTTAATTCCTGGCTGATGTCTTGAGATGTTGCTTCAGTATTGCCACTAATCTTCTTTTCTCATGATGCCATCTATTTTGTGAAGTGCACCAGTCCCTCCTGCAGCAAAACAATCCCACAACATGATGCTGCCATCCCCGTGTTCACAGTTGGGATGGTGTTCTTAGGCTTCTAAGCTTCTCCCTTTTTCCTCCAAACATAACGATGGTTCAATTTTAGTTTCATCAGACCACAGGACATGTCCTTTGGTCCTTTGGTTGACATGCACATGTCGGACCAAAGCACATTCATCTCTGGGACACAGAACCCGTCTCCTTCCTGAGCGGTATGATGCTGGACATTCCCATCTTGTTTGTACTTGCGATATAATTGTTTGTACAGATGAACGAGGCATTTTCAGGTATCCTGAATTATACCCAAGGATGATCCAGACTTGTTCAAGTCCACAATTCTCTTCCTGATATCTTGGCTGATTTCTTTAGACTTTCCCATGATGCTACACAAAGAAGCAGTATGTTTCAAGTGTGCATTAAAATACATCCACAGGTGTGTCTCTAATTAACCCAGATGTTGCCAAAAAAACATCAGAAGCTTCCAAACACATGACATCATCATATGGGCAGTCCAGAATTGTTTAAAGGCATAGTAATCTTAGTGTATGTAAACTTTTTGACTTTGCAGTAAGTAATAAAAATGCCTTAAAACATTCTCTCTCTCATTATTCTGGTATTTAACAAATATTAAAAATGATGGTAATCCTAATTGACTAAAACGGGAAAGGTTTATTCTGATTTCATGTCAGATATTGAGAAAAACAGGTATATGTGTCTTTATATAGTGTATGTAAACTTCTGGTTTCAAGTGTGTGTGTGTGTGTCTGTGTGTAATACATGTACACACATACCGGCTCTCTTGTTAGATATATAATTAAATGATGGCTGCTGGAGCATGGGAAAGCTTATTTTGTAATGGAGGCAGCTGACGGACTGGTCTTCTGGTTAGATGCTGCTCTGTCAGCAGTCCTTTTATATCTAAGAAGAGAGGACTATGTAGTAAACAGAGGGCGATGTGATTAACAAAAATACGCTATCTAAGGGACAAAACTGTACTTAACACAACAGGACGTTTTATAATAAGGGACTGCCATATACATAACCAGAGAGGATGGTACATAAAAGAGGAAACTATGTAACTAAGGATGGCGCTATACACAATAAGTGAATACACTATATACTAATTGACTGCTATACATAATATGGCTACATTCCTGTATCTGTGTGCAGTGTCGGTGTGCTGCCCGCTTGAGCATGTCCTGTTTTGATCCTCAAAATTGGATCCAAACAAAACATTCTCTGACCCACACGGATTTCATTTTCAGATCCGTGTCTGTGTGCTGTCCGATTAAAAAAAAAAAAAAAAAATCTGGCATCACACGGACATTTCACACAAATGTGAGAATGCAGCCTAAGGGATTTTACAGATAACATTATCACTCCAAGTCACAGTGCAGATATAGAATAATATTACATCCAGGAACTTACTGCTAACGTCTGGTCTGATTAGAGTCGTTTTCTGCTGCTTCTTCTCCATCTGGTCAGACCCTCATGTTGACATCTCCCAGTCACGACTCGTCATGATGATCACCACAGCCCTGAAAATAACAAACCAACATTGCATAGATACATGTCTCCCCCGGACTGCACTCCTTACTACAGATATGTACCCCACCATTCATATACTATTAGCCACACACCAATCAAAATATAAAGTGATAATGAGCACTCTGTCCCCCATTAGCTATGATCTGCGCCATCCAATAAACATAAATTATTCCGGGTGTGACTCTCCCCAATTAACTTGAAGGCTATGTCCACAAGCTACGTTTTTATGAAAAATTTTACAGTACAAGCAAAGTGAATGAGATCCCTGAAGTCTCATGCACACGTTGCTAATTTTTTTCCTTGCAGATTTGCAGCAGATTAAAATCTGCATAATGTCAATTCTTGCAGCATATTTTACCCATACTAATGAGAGGGGGAAAATATGCAACAAAAGCATGTAAAAAATAAAGTGGCAAAAAAATTATTTTACGCAGCTTTCTTCTTGCCAACACATTAGGATATGCAGCAGAATATTCTGCTGCAAATTCTGAACATGAGCACATAGCCTTAGTCCCTGTCCTGTGTCCCCACCATTCATTATAAGCCCTTGATGGCATCATAATGAATTTGGTGGTGGGAGAAGACCTTATCATGTACTTAACATCCTGCACCACCTCCCAATTCATTACAAGTCCTTGATAGCATCTTCTCCCACCTTTCAATTCATTACAAAGTGTCCTATGCACCTCGCTTCTCCTCTCCCACTCTCCCACACATCCCGTCATTGTCCTCTCCCACTCTCCCACAAATCCCAACATTGTCCTCTCCCCCACATCCCAACATTGTCCTCTCCCCCACATCCCATCATTGTCCTCTCCCCCACCATTCCTCTCTTTCGCATCCCACCGCTCCCCTCTCCCCCACCATTCCTCTCTTTCGCATCCCACCGCTCCCCTCTCCCCCACCATTCCTCTCTTTCGCATCCCACCGCTCCCCTCTCCCCCACCATTCCTCTCTTTTGCATCCCACCGCTCCCCTCTCCCCCACCATTCCTCTCTTTCGCATCCCACCGCTGCCCTCTCCCCCACCATTCCTCTCTTTCGCATCCCACCGCTGCCCTCTCCCCCACCATTCCTCTCTTTCGCATCCCACCGCTGCCCTCTCCCCCACCATTCCTCTCTTTCGCATCCCACCGATGCCCTCTCCCCAACTGCTATACTCCTCATTGTCCTGTCCAGTGCATTGAATAAAAAAGAAAAACAACAATCGCCCCTTCGTCCGTTCCCCTGAGGCATCACAGCTTCTGTATTCTTTGCCGGCACTTTCTAAATGACAAAGGCACGCGGTGTGCTAACGTCATCTAGCCGCACGCTCCTGTGTCACTGAGAAAGCGCCAGCTTCATTGATGAAGGCAATCTGACCATGGGCCCCCCAGAGCCTCGAGCTCCGAGCAACAGGTCAGATTGCCCTCCGTATTACCACCTCTGGGCCATGGTGCAGCTGCACCGGTGGTAGGTCCACCCGTTGTCATGGATATGACTGACATAGTACAACATGTTTCAGATGCACTCTGGTGTCCTTTGTCAGAACTGCTAGAATGGAAAATTGAAATGCTTTATAAGTACAAGTGTGATTACACTTAGTGGAATTACATGGTATAGAAGGTGTGCGATTAAATTGCACAAACTCACACACACACACATATAACTCAGTAGAAATAAAGATGAAAAAACGTTCAAATACACATAATAAATACATCAGAAATAATGAGCAATTAAAACAAGCAAAGTGTGCTGTCGTACATCAGTAGTGAAACACAATTTCTCTGCACGTTTTCAGACCATCGGGGACGAGCGTACCTAGAGTATAAATCCAGAAGGCTTCCCTGTTAAGTAAGTGTTTCCTGTGGTCTCTAACCCTACTATGAGGGCGCTATCACTGGCCGCTCACAGGCAGCATATGACCCCGCGCTGACGTCACGGCACGTGATGCGTGACTCAGCGCTGGGGTCCTCGTGGTGGCTGCTGGATTGTGGGCAGGGTTACCCCACCGCATCACACCCAGCACGCTTTCCCAATGAATGAGGACAGGGAGCACGTGCGGTGGATGCCAGGTGTGATGCATGGGGTAACCCCGCCCACAACCCAGCATCCACCATGGAACGCAGAAGAGAGAGACCCCCGGCTGCATCCGGAACCATGAAGTGACATTAGCGGATGTCAGAGCCGACAGCAGCCGAGGGTCACGTGATGCCTGTGAGCGGCCAGTGATAGCGCCGCTCACGGGCAGAAACAGCAGAGGAAGGTAATTAGAAAGAAGCTTCTATTCATCATAAAAATACATTGGGCTATTTTCAATAGTAGTGGACAACCCCTTTAATTACCTTTTTTGGACATCTCACTTCCTTGGCTCTCTTAGTGGTTTATTTATATCATTGGGATCTAGTTAGTTAATATTTATTGTGAGCCCTTCTACTTGCATCAATAACTATAGTATCTAGTAATATACAGCAGGATTCATTCACATAATAAACTCCACTTCAGTACATTTCTATGACGGCAGTCAAGGTCACAGTGTCAGTATTTACTGCTCATGTTGTGTTCCTTCCTTGTTCAATTCACCTTTACTAGGCCTCATTCACACATCAATGTCATCTCCAGTACATGTGGTGACAGTTTACACGTGTATACCCATTCAAATGAATGGGTCTCTGCACATGTCAGTGTGTTTCCACGGACCGTGTGTCCTTGGGCAAAACACGCTGATATGTCAGTTTTTTGCACGTCACATGGGCCGCAAAACATCCCACACACGCGCATACTGTTGAGTACTATTCTGCCCCTGCTGTCTCCAACAAGTGTAAAAATAAGAATAAAATAAAAAACACATTATACTCACCTTTATACACAATTCCCTGAAGCCATTGTCCCTTGTAAACAAATCAAAAATAAAAAAACACAATATCCCTCACCTGTCCGAAGATGAAATAATCCAGTGTCCCACGCTGTAATCCATCTGACCGACATTTCACGCTGAGGAGCAGGGAAGAATGACTCGCTGCAGCAAGCAGGCCCCTGAACTGCGCTGAGATTACTGAGCAGTGTCCTGTCACTCACTGAGCTCAGTGCAGTTCAGGGGCAGCTCACTGCAGCGAAGCATTCTCCCCTACTCCTCAGCGTGTGTGGTCGTCTCAAGCCACCGCACACGCTGATGCAGAAAAGTCGCACAGATGGATTACGGTGTGGGACAATGGATTATCTCATCTTCGGACAGGTGGGGGATATTGTTCTTTTTTTATTTTTGATTTGTTTACAGGGGACAATGGCTTTGGGGAATTAGGTGTAAAGGTGAGTATAATGTGTTTATTTTATTCTTATTTTTACACTTGTTGAAGACATCGGGAGCAGAATACTACTCTCAACATTATCACTTGCTCGCGCTGATATCAACGCAAGCAGGGGACAATGATGAGAGATTCCTTCAGCACCCGACGCTTGGGAACAGCGCGAACTGTACCGCTGATTCCCAGGCACCAGTACCGGTACGTGTGATTCTGATGCGGCACCTGGTTGCCACACAGGTACACACAGACACTGATATCTCTGGTACTGTTTTTCCTGTACCGGAAATATCAGGACGTGTGAAAGAGGCCTAACTGATAATTTCTTTTAATAGGATTGCTTATTATGGGATGTAAGGAATGTGATTTACCTATATGGGGAGTCATTTGACTTTACTGCATTAGCATACCCTTCTGTTTGTACATTATATACACTGCTCAAAAAAATAAAGGGAACACTCAAATAACACATCCTAGATCTGAATGAATTAAATATTGAATACTTTGTTCTGTACAAAGTTGAATGTGCTGACAACAAAATCACACAAAAATCATCAATGGATATCAAATTTATTAACCAATGGAGGCCTGGATTTGGAGTCACCCCCAAAATTAAAGTGGATAAACACACTACAGGCTGATCCAACTTTGATGTAATGTCCTTAAAACAAGTCAAAATGAGGCTCCGTATTGTGTGTGGCCTCCACATGCCTGTATGACCTCCCTACAACGCCTGGGCATGCTCCTGATGAGGTTGCGGATGGTCTTCTGTGGGATCTCCTCCGAGACCTGGACTAAAGCATCCGCCAACTCCTGGACAGTCTGTGGTGCAACGTGACGTTGGTGGATGGAGCGAGACATGATGTCCCAGATCTGCTCAATCGGATTCAGGTCTGGGGAACGGGCGGGCCAGTCCATAGCTTCAATGCCTTCATCTTGCAGGAACTGCTGACACACTCGAGCCACATGAGGTCTAGCATTGTCCTGCATTAGGAGGAACGCAGGGCCAACCGCACCAGCATATGGTCTCACAAGGGGTCTGAGGATCTCATCTCGGTACCTAATGGCAGTCAGGCTACCTCTGGCGAGCACATGGAGGGCTGTGCGGCCCTCCAAAGAAATGCCACCCCACACCATTACTGACCCACTGCCAAACCGGTCATGTTGAATGATGTTGCAGGCAGCAGATCGCTCTCCACGGCGTCTCCAGACTCTGTCACGTCTGTCACATGTGCTCAGTGTGAACCTGCTTTCATCTGTGAAGAGCACAGGGCGCCAGTGGCGACTTTGCCAATCCTGGTGTTCTGTGGCAAATACCAAGTGTCTTGCACGGTGTTGGGCTGTGAGCACAACCCCCATCTGTGGACGTCGGGCCCTCATACCACCCTCATGTAGCCGGTTTCTAATCGTTTGTGCAGACACATTCACATTTGTGGCCTGCTGGAGGTCATTTACAGGACTCTGGCAATGCTCCTCCTGTTCCTCCTTGCACAAAGGTGCAGGTAGCAGTACTGCTGCTGGGTTGTTGCCCTCCTACGGCCCCCTCCACATCTCCTGGTGTACTGGCCTGTCTCCTGGTAGCGCCTCCAGCCTCTGGACACTACGCTGACAGATACAGCAAACCTTCTTGCCACAGCTCACATTGATGTATCATCCTGGATGAGCTGCACTACCTGACCAACTTAGGTGGGTTGTAGAGTCCGTCTCATGCTACCACGAGTGTGAAAGCACAACCAACATTCACAAGTGACCAAAACATCAGCCAGAAAGCATTGGTACTGAGATGTGGTCTGTGGTCCCCACCTGCAGAACCACTCCTTTATTGAGGGTGTCTTGATAATTGCCAATAATTTCCATCTATTGTCTATTCCATTTGCACAACAGCATGTGAAATTAATTGTCAATCAGTGTTGCTTCCTAAGTGGACAGTTTGATTTCACAGAAGTTTGATTCACTTGGAGTTATATTCTGTTGTTTAAGTGTTCCCTTTATTTTTTTGAGCAGTGTATATACAGTGGGTACGGAAAGTATTCAGACTCCTTGTCACTCTTCGTTTCATTTCAGCCATTTGGTAAATTCTAAAAAGTTCATTTTTTTCTCATTAAAGTACACTCTGTACCCCATCTTGACTGAAAAAAACAACAGAAATATAGACATTTTTGCAAATTTATTAAAAAAGAAAAACTGAAATATCACATGGTCATAAGTATTCAGACCCTTGGCTCAGACACTCATATTTAAGTCACATGCTGTCTATTTCCTTGTGATCTTCCTTGAGATGGTTCTACTCCTTCATTTAAGTCCAGCTGTGTTTAATTAAACTGATGGGACTTGATTTGGAAAGGTACACACCTGTCTATATAAGACCTCACAGCTCACAGTGCATGTCAGACCAAATGAGAATCATGAGCTCAAAGGAACTGCCCAAGGAGTTCAGAGACAGAATTGTGGCAAGGCACAGATCTGGCCAAGGTTACAAAAGAATTTCTGCATTACTCACGGTTCCTAAGAGCACAGTGGCCTCCATAATCCTTAAATGGAAGATGTTTGGGACCACCAGAAGTCTTCCTAGACTTGGCCACTCAGCCAAACTGAGCAATTGTGGGAGAAGAGCCTTGGTGAGAGAGGTAAAGCAGAGCCCCAAGATCACTGTGGCTGAGCTCCAGAGATGCAGTAGGGAGATGGGAGAAAGTTCCACAAAGTGAACTATCACTGCAGCCCTCCACCAGTCGGGCCTTTATGGCAGAGTGGCCCGATGGAAGCCTGCCTCAGTGCATGACATATGAAAGCCTGCATAGTGTTTGCTCAAAAACACATGAAGGACTCCCAGACTATGAGAAATAAGATTCTCTGGTCAGATGACACGAAGATAGAACTTTTTGGTGATAATTTTAAGCGGTTTGTGTGGAGAAAACCAGGCACTGCTCATCACCTGCCCAATACAATCCAAACAGTGAATTCGTGGTGGCAGCATCCATGCTATGGAGGTGTTTTTCAGCTGCAGGGACAGGATGACTGGTTGCAATTGAAGGAAACATGAATGCGGCCAAGTACAGAGATATCCTGGATGAAAACCTCTTCCAGAGTGCTCTGGACCTCAGACTTGGCCGAAGGTTCACCTTCCAACAAGACAATGACACTAAGCACACAGTTAAAATAACAAAGGAGTGGCTTCAGAACAACTCTGTGACCATTCTTGACTGAGCCAGCCAGAGCCCTGACCTAAACCCAATTGAGCATCTCTGGAGAGACCTGAAAATGGCTGTCCACCAACGTTCACCATCCAACCTGACGGAACTGGAGAGGATCTGCAAGGAAGAATGGCAGAGGATCCCCAAATCCAGGTGTGAAAAACTTGTTGCATCATTCCAAAGAAGACTCATGGCTGTACTAGCTCAAAAGGGTGCTTCTACTCAATACCGAGCAAAGGGTCTGAATACTTATGACCATGTGATATTTCAGTTTTTTTTAAATAAATTTGCAAAAATGTCTACATTTTTGGTTTCTTTTCAGTCAAGATGGGGTGCAGAGTGTACTTTAATGAGAAAAAAAATGAACTTTTTAGAATTTAACAAATGGCTGCAATGAAACAAAGAGTGAAAAATTTAAAGGGGTCTGAATACTTTTAATACCCGCTGTATCTATCCATATATCTACGCACACACAGGTACACAGGTGCATCTCACTAAATTAGAATATCATCAAAAAGTTAATTTATTTCAGTTCTTCAGTACAAAAAGTGAAACTCATATATTATATAAAGTCATTACAGAGTGATCTGTTTCAAGTGTTTTTCTGTTAATGTTGATGATTATGGCTTACAGCCAATGAAAACTCAAAAGTCATTATCTCAGTAAATTAGAATAATTAACAAAAACACCTGCAATGGTTTCCTACACATTTAAAAAGGTCCATTAGTCTGTTTCAGTAGGCTCCACAATCATGGGGAAGACTACGGACTTGACAGATGTCCAGAAGGCAGGTATTGACACTAAGTAAATGCAAAGTAAATTTTGCATTTCATTTGGAAATCAAGGTCCCAGAGTCTGGAGGAAGAGTGGAGAGGCCACAATCCAAGCTGCTTGAGGTATAGTGTGAAGTTTCCACAATCAGTGATGGTTTGGTTGTCCTGAGGAAGGAGTCGGTGGACTCTGAAACGTGTAGGCAATAAACCTACATTTTTATCCATACTAATGGGTTGTCGTGACTCCAGAGAGCGCAGAAAGAACTTCCCTTCCCAGCATCTATTTCTCACAAATACTAGGCGAGCACCCGAGTATGGTTGCCGAAAGGGTTAACAGAACACGCTCGCTCATCACTAGTCATAAGGAAATAAGTATCCTGTTTATAATGTAATTCTGGAGATCGGTAGAAAAGTTGCTACAGTGTGACAGATGGAAATCAAGAGCTTTAATTGCAATGGGGTATAGACGTGTATACACACGACGGCGCAACTAAGCCATGAGAAATCATCAGACCATGCTTTGTTGGCAAAGTGCTCCTGGATATCACAAGTGTCTTTCAAAAATCCCAAGAGTTCTATTGGATGGCTTGTGACGACGCAGATTTTCTTCTTAATTATGCAAGACAAATTCAGTAAGCCAGGAGCTACAGTGGGGAAAAAAAGTATTTAGTCAGCCACCAATTGTGCAAGTTCTCCCACTTAAAAAGATGAGGTCGGCCTGTAATTGACATCATAGGTAGACCTCAACTATGAGAGACAAAAGGAGAAAACAAATCCTGAAAATCACATTGTCTGATTTGGAAAGAAATTGTTTTTCAAATTTTGGTAGAAAATAAGTATTTGGTCAATTACAAAAGTTCATCTCAATACTTTGTTATATATCCTTTGTTGGCAATGACAGAGGTCAAACGTTTTCTGTAAGTCTTCACAAGGTTGGCACACACTGTTGCTGGTATGTTGGCCCACTCCTCCATGCAGATCTGCTCTAGAGCAGTGATGTTTTGGGGCTGACGCTGGGCAACACGGACTTTCAACTCCCTCCAAAGGTTTTCTATAGGGTTTTGAGCTGGAGACTGGCTAGGCCACTCCAGGACTTTGAAATGCTTCTTACGAAGCCACTCATTCGTTGCCCTGGCGGTGTGCTTGGGATCATTGTCATGCTGAAAGACCCAGCCACGTTTCATCTTCAATGTCCTTGCTGATGGAAGGAGGTTTGCACTCAAAATCTCACGATACATGGCCCCATTCATTCTTTCATGTACACGGATCAGTCGTCCTGGTCCCTTGGCAGAGAAACAGCCCCAAAGCATGATGTTGCCACCCCCATGATTCACAGTAGTTATGGTGTTCTTTGGATGCAACTCAACATTCTTTCTCCTCCAAACACGCCAAGTTGTGTTTCTACCAAACAGCTATACTTTGGTTTCATCTGACCATATGACATTCTCCCAATACTCTTCTGGATCATCCAAATGCTCTCTAGCAAACTTCAGACGGGCCCGGACATGTAATGGCTTAACCAGGGGGACACATCTGGCACTGCGGGATCTGAGTCCCTTGCGGCGTAATGTGTTACTGATGGTAGCCTGTGTAACGTTGGTCCCAGCTCTCTGCAGGTCATTCACTAGGTCCCCCCGTGTGGTTCTGGGATTTAAGCTCACCGTTCTTGAGATCATTTTGACCCCACGGGGTGAGATCTTGTGTGGAGCCCCAGATTGAGGGAGATTATCACTGGTCTTGTATGTCTTCCATTTTCTAATTATTGCTCCCACAGTTGATTTCTTCACACCAAGCTGCTTGCCTATTGCAGATTGTCTTCCCAGCCTGGTGCAGGGCTACAATTTTGCTTCTGGTATCCTTCGACAGCTCTTTGGTCTTCACCATAGTGGAGTTTGGAGTGGGACTGTTTGAGGTTGCGGACAGGTGTCTTTTATACTGATAACAAGTTGAAACAGGTGCCAGTACTACAGGTAATGAGTGGAGGACAGAGGAGTCTCTTAAAGAAGAAGTTACAGGTCTGTGAGAGCTAGAAATCTTGCTTGTTTGTAATTGACCAAATACTTATTTTCCACCAAAATTTGAAAAAAATTTCTTTCCAAATCAGACAATGTGATTTTCAGGATTTGTTTTCTCATTTTGTCTCTCATAGTTGAGGTCTACCTATGATGTCAATTACAGGCCTCTCTCATCTTTTTAAGTGGGATAACTTGCACAATTGGTGGCTGACTAAATACTTTTTTCCCCACTGTATATGCTTTTATCTTCATGTTGACTTTGCATTGGTGTTCTACTTTGGTTGATTAACACAAACTATTG
>NW_027370277.1:0-37003 GCF_046119375.1 Phyllobates terribilis
TTTCTGCATTTTTAATCATTATACATAATTTTACAACTAATTTGCTAAATTTCATAATTAATGTTTTGATATGTTAAATTTGATCTAATATTTAAATAAATTAAAGATGATTTGATGAATTTGTTCATTTTTATTGCTACATCGGCTTTAGTTATGAATAATTCATACTGTTTACGGTCGACCTTGATGATATTATAAATAATTCCGCTAAAAGTATATGTCTTAAAAATATTTATCCCGGCTTTGCTAGGAAAAAAAATTTGCAAGGAGAGGGGGAGAGGAAGAAGAAGAGGAGGTTAGGAAGGAGGATATTTTTTTAGCATTAAACTGTCTTTTACCATTTTTAATTGATCTTTTGACGTATTACATTCATGGGTGAATTCTTGTGATAAAAATATAACAATTTGGTATGTCTAAATAATTTTTGGTATAACAGAAAATTTCATAAATTTGTAACAAATAACAGATACTCCTTGGAGAACATTTTTTTAATGTGTACATATATAAATTAAGGTATAGCTCTTAAAATCTCAATTTTATATTAGGATAATTAAGATTTTATTATTATGGTCTTTATATGTTTTTAATATCTAAAAAGGTTATATCTTCACTTCATGTAAGCAGAAAAATTCAGTACGTTCAACTTTTATTTCAATTACCTTATATATTTAGATAAGATAGCATTGCATGGAAATGATTTTTTTTAAATCTATTCACTTTTTTGAAAAGAAAAATACCAATATATTTGTTATGTCAAAGAATTTACCAAAATGTTCACAGTTGGAGTAGAACTACGTGTATGACATATATTTAAAAAAAGTTAATCTGAAACAGCGTCTCATATAATTTTTTTTAAATATAAAATTTTTTTATGTGGCTTTCGACTGTATACGACGATTGTACCTCTTCTATGGTATTTAAATAAAATTTTATGTGGCATCCAACTGTATATGGTAATTAAAATCTGGCATCCGACTGTATACGGTAATTAAATATAAAAAATGAAAATCTTATTTTACATCCGACTGTATGCCGTAATTCTACCTCGTTAAGCACACAATCATCACAATCTTATCTTATTTTTATATTTATATGATATTTAGTAATTTTTTAAAATTAATACTAAATAGATATATGATAATAATTTAAATATTTACTAGTACAATCATTATAATTTTATTTTTAAATATAATATTAAATGAAATTCAAAACATATAGACATGTATATAATACAAAAAATTAGATCTAAAATCTTTGATTTAAAATAATAATTATTTTTTTATATTTTTTAAGTCTCACATTTTTTTAAAAAAAATATATATATTTGTATGTGAGACATTTTAAAAAAAAAACATGTGTATGAGACGCCGTTCCAAATGGTATCTCATACACACAGTTCCGGTCCTCCATATGAAACGGCGTCTCTACTTCAAATCAGATGAACAATGATCATTTTGGTAAATTCTTTGACACAATGAATATACCAGTAAAAAATTCTTTTCAGTGTAGACGTCGTTTCAAAGAATTTTCAAAAAGTGAATAGATTGAAATGACCGGTGTTCATGTGATTTCCGTCTCAAATCCCGTCCTAGTTTTCTTCCACACGCCCTCATTTATCATTATAAAATACGGTTTCACATGTTCGTTGACGTTAATATTGCGAAGGTTTTTGCATTTTTATTGAATTGAAAATTATTATAAAAGAAATCGTAAAAAAAGATACAAATCATAAATTAAACCGAAATTGTTATTACAAACACCATTCGTACAAAACAAAAAACAAAGATACAAATCAACAAAAAACTAAGACTTGGGGGGATCGTCGTCGTCTCTCGGTTGCGGACGATGTTCTGGCGGAAGGGTCGGCATCATCTTGGCCAACTCATCTCATAGGAAATGGGACATTTGTTCTTGGAGATCAAAATGAAGTCGTGACTGCATTCGCTCATACACTTGCGCTTTCATCCGCTCTTCCATTTGCCGCATTTGCGCTTGCATCTCCGTATTCACCTGTACTTGGATTTCTTGCATCTGGCGATGAACATCATCTTGGCTCATCTGAGAGGACGAACCGGGGTGAGATGGACTGGCTCAACGCGCCCGGCTGCGTGATGTGTCAATGTATGCACCGGCCGCTGAACCGAGTTCGTACACCCGGTTCTTCTTGTTGACGCCCTCCATCTCCAGATAGATCTGTGTTGCGTCCATGTCAGCCATACTCGCATCTTGACCGTCTCCGGTCGGTGGCTGGGACGAGGGACCAATCTTCTGGGAGAGCGCTTCCTACAATAACCAATGAAAACATAGTATAGTTAGGTACTAATAAATGTGTCATAATGTACTTATAATTTACGAAATATGTATCGCCATCTTCTTCGCCCTCGAGTCTACTAGGACATGCCTCTCCTTGTCCTTCCTCAACGTGTGTGTGTGGTATACAACTCGGGAGCCGTCGGAGCGCGACCGAGCTCCTTGGACTAACAAAAAACGAATTATTAGTATGTCAAAAAATTAATAAATTTCATTATACGAATCGAAAAAATAAAGTTAAGAATCAAACCAGACTGTCGTAATAACCCATGAAGGATCGGGAGCCTCCCGTGTGGCACACCATCCGGTGCCCTCACCCTCAGGCTCGCTCATGCGATTGGCATGAGCAGTGCGTGACCTCTTCCTCTCTTCCTCTCAGTCCCAATGGGCCTTCCGGTTGGCCCAAACATCAGCAGTCAATGAGTGATGTGGTACCCCAGACGTCCTCATCTTGTGAATGACGTCCTTGTACCTATGGAACCAAAATAATTCGAAAATTACAAAGTAAGTTAATGAATTATTTCAAACTGTAGTGATTTACAACTTACCGGTTCCCCGCATGTCTCGTGAAGACCCAATACATGTAGTCCTTGTCGTACTGCTCATCCCAGGTATACTCCTTCTGAAAAGCATAAAGACATGCATGTTACACATTTCATTTGTACATTAACGTATTTGTGAAGCTAATAAATAAACAATTACCTTGAATTCCTGCCAATAGTAATCTAGCTCTTCGGGTGATAAAAACCGCCATGCTCTGCCAGACAGGAAGAAAGATTTCTGGAAGATCTCCCGCATTGAATGGGAGACTGGTCCGGACGGAAGGAGCAACGACCCGGTCTGGTCGGGCTGGACAACTAATTTGTCACCGGCGTCCAACGGTGCCGGTGGAGTAGTAGTAGAGGGACCGGCCTCGGGAATTACTCCCAAGGACGATGTCATAGACCGTCCACGGGCACGGCCTCGACCACGGCCGCGCCCCACGACCGGCACATGTCTGGTCACCGCTAGATCCTTGTCCTCTCATTTCTTCAACCATATATATAAAAATGGAAAGATTCAATCATAATTAATAACTTAATATATTATTATGTCGAAAGTGAAATACATCTAATAATTAAGTACAAAACACTAATGAACAATCTATATATAATGAACAAGCTATACATAGCACATCTATTTCAGTCAAGTTCGTCTTCCTCTTCCTCTTCCCCTTCCTCTTCCTCATCGTCGGATGATGAAAAGATAACATCTGGATCTTCGAAGGGAGGAACGTGCAATGCATATTCGTCAGCTTCTTCATTCTGATCAACCAACTTTGTCGAATCTTCATCTATTTCAACGATTAGGGGATTTTCTTCGATGTCGTCTTGGAAGGCTGGGACGACTGTCTCTGGCATGTCAAGCTCTGACCATCCCTAACCTTGCATATTGCCCACCAAATTACTTTATCCCGTCTTTTGCTTGGATGTGGCAAGTACTGAACTTGGTCGGCATGTTGTGCCAAGATGAACGGTTCATACTTATTGTATCTTCGTCTATGATTGACTTCCACCAAGTTGTATCGAGTGTTAGTGTGTGTACCACTATCCGTGGGGTCAAACCACTAACATTTGAATATGACGGTCTTCTTCATTGGTAGAGTTGGATACTCTAACTCGATTATGTCGGTCAACACACCATAAAAGTCATTTTTGCCCTCGACATATTGTGTTCCCTTTACGCAAACACCACTATTCATCGTAAGCTTGTCTTGCTCGTTTCTCGAGTTAGGAACTTGTATCCGTTCACGTAGTACCCTTTATATGTGTCCACCGTTCTACACGGTCCCTTTGCAAGGAACATGATGAAGGGATTGGTACAGACAGTTGGATCTTTGACTTGTAGTTCAAGTACACAATTGTAAGAGTTCCAACACTTTGCAAGAATCATTTTAAACGAATCTCACAAGTACTTACATGAGATTCGAACCAAGAGGCGAAATCAATCTCAAACCTCCTTTCAATTTCTGTCTCGCTTATACCATTGTTTCTTTCGCGCAACTCTGTCACGAAAACACTTTCAAAGGAAAACACCCAAATTAGATCATAGTTGTAGAGTAGATATGTGATAGCACTTCATAACAATGTAACCCTTACTTTATGTGGGCTTCATTTCAGGACAGTTCAGAAGAACATAGGTCCTAGCAGCAATAATCTCTTCATCGTCAAGATATCTCCGGGTGCTACCATGCAGCGGCCTTCCCTTCGGTTGAAGATTGAAAGTCGGTCGACATTGTCATCGACGTCCATATCACAAGTTTCATTTCTTCTCAACCGCTCGGGTATCCGCGGATTACCTTTAGTGAAATAAAACAACACAAATTTCGCGATTTCTTCTTGCAAATATCTGCTGCTAATGCTTCCTTCCATCGTGCCTTTATTGCTGACCTTTTTCTTCAACTTCCCCAAATATTTGTTTTTTGAATCTATTAGCTATAAGTAGATAAAAGAATGAAGGGAGAAACATCAATTGTAGGACCAATATCTTTCAAATGGATACATCCATTGATATTGAACTAGTCTGGCCATCATCGCCTCGTAAGGAAGATGCAATGGGAGATGCTCCATGGAGTCGAAAAACTAGGCGGGAAAATACGTTCCAGCTTGCTTGTCTACCAGTAGTGCTCCATCCAGACAATAGAATATGCAGGAAAGTCATTAATTGTCCACATAAGAACCGCTTTCAGCTGGAAGTTCTGTCGTTTATGAATATCGTATGTTGTGACTCCAGAGTCCCACAACTGGTTTAACTCTACAATCAACGACTGTAGAAATATGTCCATTTACTGCTTCGGATTTCTAGGACCCGGGACCAGAACCGTCAAAAACATAAACTCATCCTTCATGCACATGCCTGGGGGGAGATTGTAGGGTGTTAGGATGACCGGTCATGATGAATATTGTTGCCCGAAGTTGCTGAATGGCTGAAACCCATCGGAACATAAGCCTAATATGATATTTGTGACTTCATTGGCGAAATCGGAATGCAGCTCACTAAAACGTTTCCACGCTGGAGAGTCAGACGGGTGACACATCTTGTCACCAACCATTGCCACGTCATATGCTGGCCAGTTGCTTTCGAAGCATACAATCTTTGTAGCCTTGGAGTTATTGGAAAATAAAACATTTTCCGATATGGAACTCTAGCCTTTCTTCTTTTTGATTTGCCTTGGGTCACAGGTTCCACCATGGTTCACCACACACTTTACATACCGTTCTATCTGCATCTTCTTCTCCCCTATAAAGCACACAGTTTCGGCGACAACAGTCAATGACCTCAACCGACAACCCCAAAACCTTAACCAACTTCTTTATGTTAGCAAAATTTGTTGGCATCTTGTTATCATCCGGGAGCAGCTCTTGTATAAACTCGCACATGTCGTCCATTAACCTTATTAAACTCTAATGACGACACTTGATATCCATCATTTTAGCAGATGCAGAAAACGGGAGTGCTTGTTGTTACCAGGCCATATTTCTTGTTTGGCTGCTCGCATCATATCGAAAAATTTCTGTGATTTGGCATTCGGAGGCTCATCTTCATGGAAGACCACTTCTGGACTGGCAACATCATGTATCATTCACCGGATGCGAACTCATACCCCTCGACATCATTCTTCGGTACAGCATGTTGTTGTCCTCCGGGATTCAACACGGTCCCCTCGCCATGAAACACCCATACTTGGTAATCTTTCACAAACCCATTCTTCAAAATATGATATTCTACATCCTCGGTATTGCGATAGCTTTTATTTCTACATGCATACTTAGTACAGGGGAATTTAATCTTCGCTTTACTCATACAAGCTGGATGATCTATGGCAAACTGGATAAACTCTTCCACCTTCTCGGGAAATCCAGGAGTTAACACCGCCCTCATGAGTCTCCGATACATCCAACCACGGTCTTGATTCATCTTTGTAGCGTGTTTTATTAGATGACGATTCCATCTAATCGCATTTATTATCTTAGTAACACATTCTCTAATTTATCTTATTGTGTCACATGTGTTACATGTACACAATAAAATAACATGTGTTACACTAATTCTCATTTCTTATATAATCCTATATCCACATATTGTCCAAATAATTATATGTAATTCCAATTTCATGATTATACCCATATAATCCTAAATCAATAATTCTATATAATTAAAAATTCATAAAATATTTATATAATTTCCAACAAAATCGTATCTAACCCTAAATCCATAACTTAAGCAAAAATAAATTTAAAATAATCCATAATTCTATATATAATTCTAAATATGCAATTCAATATAATTCCAACAAAATTCTATATAAATCCTAAAACATTCTATATAATTCTAAAAAATCTTAAATAATCCTAAAAAAACTGTATATAATTCTATATAATTCCTCAAAAACCTATATAATTATTAAAAAATTCTACAAAATTCTAATAAATTGTATATTATTCCTAATAAATTGTATATAATTATAAAAATTCTAAAAAATCTATCTAACAATTTATATACTTTCTAAACAATAATACTAATTTTTTTAAACAATTTCTATTTAATATTTTTAACAATTTCTAATTAATATTTTCTACACAATTATATATAATTCCTACCTAAACAATTTCTAAAACAATATATTTATCAAATTAATACTTAAACAATTAAAATAACAAACTAATAAAAAACAAAACATAATTAAATAAGGGGGGGGGGGGGGGGGGGGGGGGCGCTGGGCGGAGACGGCTACAGGGGGGCTGCTACAGGGGTATTGGAGGAGGAGTGTACGTATTGGGTGGAGGTGGAGCGATGACGGTGGCGGCTGGAGAGCGAGGAGGCGGAGCGACGACGGTGGCGGCGAGAGAAGGACGAAAGCAAGAGTTTAGCGACAGGGAGAACGAGAGGAAGAAGAAATGTGTAGCGGATGTGAGGGTTCGTCCTCTGTTATATATAGACGAAGGGTTTAGCAACGGAAAACCGTCGCTAAAACCCATCTCTAAACCATAGTACCGCCAAATTCAATTTTCACCAAATATATTGGCGGTTCTGTCGCTAACGTAGAGATTTTAGGCGGTAGAAATACAGCCAAAACCGTTAGCGACGAAAAATCGTCGCTAACGTGGATAGTAGTGGTGAAGGCATTGGCGGCACTTATCCCACCACCATTAGTGACACAAATGGTTTATAATATATGAATTAATTGTTATTTAACATTAGCGACGAAAATTCGTCGCTGATGGTGGCGGGATGTATGGGAGTAACCTTTAGCGACGGAATTCCGTCGGCAACTTCATCACTATTAGTTGGAGCCATACCTAATCTTTTTTCAATTTTGTTTGCAAAGGTTTTCTTAGTTTTGCCAAATCCTTTATGAAATAAGAGGCATAAGTGAGACATCCTAAAAATCTTTCTAGTTGTTTTCTATCTTCTATTTTATCACGAAATTTCTCCACCTTATTTAGGATATGATCTTGCAATACTATTTCTCATGCCTTTATCTTTAACCCTAGAAATTCTATTTCTTGTTCACCATAAATACATTTGTTTTGTCCTAGGATTATGCCATGTTTCTTGCAATCTAATATGACGGCTTTTAAATCATACGTATGTTGTTCTAAAGTTTTTGAGAAGATTAGGATATCATCAATGTAAACAAGACAACAAATGTTTTAGATTTTTAAATATTTTATCCATTTTTCTCCTAAAATATTTGCGGAGCATTTTATAAACCAAACGGCATGACTATCCATTCATAATGTCCTTGTGGTGCACTAAAGATTGTTAATAGAATGTTATCTTTCTCCATTTTAATTTGCCAATATCCACTTTTACAATCCATTTTCGAGAACCAGGTGGCACCATGTATTCTGTTAAATAGAATTGTTTTATTAGAGATATAATATCCATCAAAGACAGTGTTATTGTTAAGTCGTTTATGATTTATAACCATTCTCGCCTTCCCTCTTTTTTCTTCTGCACGATTTCTAACCATAAAGGCTGGACTAGAATGAGAACTATGACTTTCTCTAATTAATCATTTTTTCAAGAGTTCATCAATCTGCTCTCGGAACTCTTTTTGATCTTTATAAGTATAAACCATTTGCTTGACTCTAATGATTCTTTTTGAATCTAGTAATTCTATCGTAGCAAATGACTTATCTTTATCCCAGAATTTCAAAGGATCTTCTTAATATAATTTTGCACACAACTCTCTTTGTTGTTTTATAATTTCTTCTTTGAGTGATATTGTGTTTATAGAGAGTGCATTTTCTCTTTGTGTTGGGATTATTACTTGCTCCTCACCACGCTTAGTGCGCATAAACTCTATCTTATGATGGGTATAGGATTGTTTCATTTTCTTAACCCATGTTGTGTTTCCATCTATGGGGAACATTATTTGATCTAAGTCCTGAGTACATGGTGAACACAACCTTTGAAAATTATTTTCCTATTATCATAGCATGAGAGGCTTGTTCAGTTGCCCAAAGGATAGGAATTACGCAAGGATGTTCTCCTATTTTGATTGTTAAGTCTAGGATAACTTCAGAATGGCTCATAATGCTATTATCAGCTATTCGAACCTAAATAGGTTTTGCTGCGGTTTTCGACATGAACTCGGGGAATAAGGTTTTATTTCCAAAACATATTGAACATCCGCTATCTACGAAGGCACATAAGTCATAGTTGTTGAATCCTTCCACACATATAGTGATAGGAATATAGATATTGTTTGGGAGGAATTGCACGTTGGTGTCGAATTTCGTGGATAATGGAAAGGGAAAGGTTTTTTGTTTTCTTCTTTTATGGCTAATATAAGACCATCAAATTCTTCTTTGTACTTTTTGATTTCTTTGTTTAATTTAAAGAGACTTGCTCTTAATTCTTGAACTTCGTCAATTAGAGTATTTAAGATAGCTTCTTAAATGATTTTGACCTAATTTTAAGTGTTTGATATGAGGAGCTCCTTTATCATGACAAAGATCTAAAACCTCTTGTTTGGCTTCGAAAATTTGTTATGGTAGTTAACAAGACTATGATACTAGATTCACCCAGATTAAAAGATTTTCTTTCACTATTTAAGTGTTTATTTTCTAAAAAAATAAAATTAAACAAATTCCAAACTTACTAGATATATTTTTAATATTATCTTAATCGCAAAATAAAATAAGTTATAGAAAATAATAGGTAAAAGCTTATGGGTATTTTGATAAACACTTTTAAACCATATATAGTTTGGTAATAGCTTTATAAAGCTTGGTTAGTTTTGGTAAATGCTTCCATATATATCCTCTATTCCTCGCTATATATAAACCCTAATCTTGTGGTCGATCATAATTTCCATCTCTCATTACAGAAAATATGCCGCCACTCGTTGACATAGTCCCCTGCTGGCGAGCCCTAGGACCCTACGTCATCACGGTCACTTCTGACGAGTACAGGACTTACGAGTGTGACGCCCGCCATGGCGACTGCTGCTCCATCGTACTCGACTTCCCTCAGGAAGCAAGAAACTACATCCCGTGTCCGTACACCGCCGGCCTGAACCGCAGTCAGTACGCCGATAATCTCATGGACGCCATTTTCACGCCGATATACGCTCTACGGTTGGTAAATACCCGCGAAAACACCCTCGTACAAGACCTGTTCGCCCTTCGCCATGGACTTCGCTACAAACCGACATAGATGCCACTTGGAGGGACCGAGAGTCATGCCTGTCGCCTTCATCTCCATCGTCACCATCGGAGAGTTTAATTTGGCTGAAGCTGAGGCCCGGTCAATTCACGAATCAGGCCCGGTTTGGGTTAAGCGAGCCATCCACGAGTCCGTTGAAGCCCTACCTGCAGTTAGGACTGACGAGTTGGAAGCAGAGTCTTCCTGCGTGATCTGTATGGAAGAATTAAAACACAACCACGACAACGATCAGATAGTGAGTATGCCGTGCAAACACATGTTCCATAGAGATTGTATCGCGGGGTGGCTCAACAACAGCCATTTGTGTCCTCTTTGTCGCTTCAAGATGCCTGCAGAGCTCATCCGGATTTCAAACCCTAGCTAGCTTTATGATTAAGTTATTGTGTTTCTGTAAATTTTGATGAAGTATATCAAACTAGAATGTAACATTAAGTTTTTCAAGTTTCTTTGCACTTACGTACGATTTCTCGTGAATTTGTTGTAATTAAAACAAGTTATATGTCAAGTATATCTGAAAGAAAATTTGTTATATAACAAATTTTCTGGATATTTGCATGCTGTATTCACGAGTTGTCTGAGTTTAATTTGTTTTTTTATACAAGTTTCATTGTATTTTCATGAAAAATATTGAGGAAGTATGTTGTAGTTTCATATATTACAAGAGCACTTTGAAAACTAACTAATGATATATAATTTAAATTTATTTTCTTTTTGTTTATATTACTGAAAAATTCTGTCAAACAAGAGCTAAATATAAATTAGATTAAATTGCACATGACATCTAGACATTAGAAAAGTGTTTAATGAAGTTTCTTTGAAACCACTTAAACATCAATAAAATAAAGATAATATTTTCACAATTATGTCTATAGATAAACAAAATTTATAATGTACCGTGATATGATTTACTAATAATTATGCACTTTAACCTCTGTCTATCTATATTTTAGATTTTCTAATCTATTTTGTTCTTTAACTAAGCTCTGCTTGTTTCTATTTCGGATTATCTAACCTACGTCTTAGGAATGTGTTGTTCAAGCTTGACGTTGAGGAAAATGCTTTTTCTGGGAATAAATACACCTGGAACAATAGCAAGAGGACACTATCAAAATTCCTTCCAAGTTAGACATGATTCTCATCAATGAACATTAGTATCTTGTATCTTAATCCAAGGGTTGAAGGGAAGAAAATGGCCTTTAGACTCAAGAATTTCCAGGATACAGAAAATGACTAGAAAGACCTGGTTGCTCATGCTTGGCAGAGAAGTTCTATGGGGAGCAAAAAGTTTATCCTTGAAGAGAAGTTGAAAGAACTAAGATGGCATTTAAAAAATGTCAAAGAGGAAGATTCCGGAATCTGGAGCTTATGGTTGATGAGAGCATTGAAAACCTCGAGAATGAATGCTCATGCTATTTTTGGAAAGTTATATGCTTACACATGCTACGGAAACTTTGACCCTTATAATGACTCAATTTCAAAGCTACGTTAAACAAAGAACTAAGGTGGATCAGATTGGTAAGGAAAATTCTGACTTCTTTTATAGTAGCATTAAGGTTAGAAAAGCTAGGTGTACTATTTATGAACTCAAAAGACTCTTATCACACAGACTCATAAGTAAGTATTAAAACTTAGCAAAGTTTCAGCTTATAGATTGTGACATACATATTTGTGTTCAAAACACGATTTGTGACGCACATCTATATCCAGTTGAAATTATGTGACAACAAGTGTAAATTTATTCATTCTAACATATTAGATCAAAATACCACTGTGTTGAGATCCGACCTTGTACTTCAATAAACTTTACAAAAATTAAACTTATTTACTCAGTACACTCTTTACATAAGAAAATATCATATGACTCCAATCCTAAAAAAAAAAACATAACAAAAACTACACATCCAACCACTATAACACAACTCATATACGTAGTGTAGGCTTTATAACACAATACATATGGATTCAAGCATTTTGTGTTGTTTATATGGATTTAAGCATTTTGTGTTGTTTGTGGTCATTACATTTAATTTTGCAAGGAAAATGCGTTGACCACTTATCAACGATACTGATAGATGTTTTTTCACCATGCATGGCAACATTGTTTGCAACTTCTACAACTTTCTATTGTACTCTTCCACCATGTAAGCCTTTCCTACCTTGAATCATTGGTCGTGCAAATCTAGTCTGCACTTTGATCCTTGCAAGTTGTGGTAAAGGTACATATAATCACAATACGGGACAATTGCATTTCTCAACTTTTTCGAAGAAAAAGGCCCGAGATTTGTTGCTATCTATTCCAGCTACCGCAAAAGCAAGGGGATAAACTTGTTTGTTGTATAAGCTTAGTTATCCTTATTCATTTACCACACCGACTTAGAATACGAGATTATCCATTCAAATGACCTAATTTGGCTCATAAGTCCAATAAAGATCAATCATTTATTTATTCGCTCTTTCACCCTGATAACTTAGTTATCTTTGTTCATTCACTACGTCGACTTGGAATACGGCATTATCCACTTAAATGATTTAATTTGGCCCAAACACCTATTGAATCGCTCTTTCATCCTAGTACGAGCTTAGTTATCTTTGTTCCTTCACTATGCCAAATCAGATGACTTAATAAGCTCAATCACCTATTTAATCGTTATTTCATCCGACTACGAGCTTATTGGGCCCAAGTCGAGAATGATAAGAGGCCCAATGGGCTCAAGTCGTATATGATAAAAGGCACAGTATGGCCCGTTGGTCCTGAATCAAGATGTCAAGTGGGCCTAAATGGACCAAAGTTGGCGGGCCCAAAAATGCCCAATAGCACGTCCATTGTTGGGCGTGCCAGTGTCACAAGGCAGAAACTGTCACCAGATTGAGCGTGCCATTTTCTCTAACAGTGGCACACATGCTCAACTTGAGCGTGTCACTGCCTTACCTAGAGACGAAAAGATTTTTTTTACCCAGTACAAAGTCGCTGGATCATGTATATAGAAACCTTCCAAAGTAGTGCTTAAGCTATAGTCTAGCTTAAACACTTAAATATAGAATAGGAAGATTAAAATAATAAAAGCTCGATAACACTTGCAAGGACTTTTCCAAGGTGAGAACCCTAGACTTCTACCAAGTCCAGGATGAAACTCACCACTACTCTTTATTGCTTCACGAGTTTCCTTTACAAAGTTTAGAATAACACTCTATAGCTCTCCTCTGGCTCTCCAGTGTTTTCTATCACTTTCTCTCAAAGCTCAATTGCTAAAAATAAAGCTACCTCTCACAGCTCATACAAAGTGTATACTCTCTCAAACGTCAATGCTCAATGCTTGCTGTCGATACTTTACAATCACTGTTTACTAGCTATTTATAGAACTCTAATCTAACTCTAATTCAGCTCAATATTATAGCTTAGCTTCCAAGAAAAAACAAGCCAGCTCAACAATCTGCGTGAATGCTCTACCTTGGAAGAACCACTTTGTGCACTTCAAACGGAGATCGGTGCGCTTTGTGCTTCTTTGCAACGGTGTATGATGCGCTTGTTTTCTCTTTCTCGTTGGTCCGCTTGTCCATGTCAATGATCCATGCGCTTTTTGTTTCTCCATGTCATTGATCCTCGTAAATCCACTCTCCTAAAGTAGAAAACTCTAACAACCTCCAACTGTCCTCTTTTCTCTTTATCTCTAGCTTCCACGACCTTCCTTCCATGAGCAAACTTCTTCGCGCGCTTCAGTGACCACTAGAATCCTTCCACATGTTTTGACGACGAACACTTGATCAGCTCCACTTGATTCACTTCACTTATTTATGCAGATCGACTCTCTTGTAGTCGCGCTACCTTATTTCAGCCTTTGCGAGACTCAACTTTCCCCGCTAGGCTCAAGCTTGACCCTTACATGGTTAAGTTGGACCTTGTTGTTAAGTTGGACCTAAATTTCCTCGAGTTACTCTTGTCAAGCTTAAAACATAAAACAACCACTAAACACATAGATTTGTCATTATCAAAATAAGAAAACTTGGTTAAGCTCGAATCAGCCTTAACCAATAATTTCCCCCTTTTGATGATGACAAATCTATATAGGACTAAATATTCGTCACATTTGCATACGAACTCAGTTAAACTTCAAAATACTCAGTTAAGCATATAAGCAATATACTTACACTTCCAGCAACCCTTAACACATTACCTTTTGTCCCCCCTTAGACCAAGACGGTCTAATTCACAACTCAAATTCGACAAAGGAGGGAGAATGCAACATGCAACCTGAACCTATTCATACCTTTTCACTTTCCCGTTTTGACATCATCAAAAAATTCACACTTAACTCTACAAAGGGAACTAAAGTAAGCTACACAGTCAAGCTCCACTCAACAAACATGCACAAATAGTAGTAGAACCAGTTAAGCATGACTGTAACCAAGAAGCAAGCAAAGCACTCTAATCATCGAAAGCATACTTAGCATTCATAATGTTCCTTACACCATCTGTGGCTGGAATCCTAACACTTCTATAAGATACTTGGCAAAAACAAACACAAAATCACAAATTATAACAACTCAAATCACCGGGTACTCAAAAGGTTAACTAGCTTCCCAAAAGCTTTCTTAACTTCGCCAAGAGTGAATCTAGACTTGATATCTTCTCATTCATGATCTTATTGTGAGCTGGATCACCTTCTCAACTCTGTAAATCGCATGTGATGAGGTTTCTGGGTCAGTTTCATAAGTAAGCCCCTTGGACTGCTTCTGTTGCTTCTCTGGATTCTCTTCCACAACCACCGTGTTTGCTTTTGAAGAAGCAACCATTGAGCTACCATCACACAACTTGGAACTGAATCAAACACCAACTCTCTCTGTGGCTGATAAATCTGAATTGAAAGGATCATCTTCTTTATGATGTGAGGGAAAGGGAGATTGTGGGAGGTGTTAGCTCGGCTCAGAATCATGTGGTTAAACATAAGTTGGGTTGTGTTGATCGGTTCTCCATACAAGGCGCGCTCCATGATACAACAATCGGAGATAGTCATCGTGTCGAGATTCTGATGATGAGGGTTGATGTTGTGAACGATAAAAAGATGAAGCAATTGCTTGTATAGAGGCACAGAATGAATATGCAATTCCTTAGGCACGTTCTTCCCAAACACCTTCTACTTGATATACTTAGAGTTCTTTGGCCAGTTCTTCTTGTACAGCTGGTCAAAGCCTTCAACAACCTCAAGCTCGATCATATTTACAAACATCTCAAGCGAGAAATACATGTTCTTGCCCTTCCAGTCAATGTAGACAAGGTCGGTTGGACGCTCGTTGTTTTGATGGACTGCAGTGAGAGTGGAGTAGAAGCGGCAAACCTTATCTAGGTCAGCTTGTGGGGGCACTGTCTTGTTTTGGTGCCAGCCTTGGATCTCGAGAAGCTGGCAGAATTTCTGCACTTCGAACTCTTTCTCTAGAGCTTGGAGAGTGTCGGCGGTGACCAGAAGCGACTCTAAGACGCCGCACTTTGAGATGCCAAAAGGGATAGGAGGAATAGACGAAGGATCAATTGACTTACTTGACGAGTGCTTGCTTTTTATGCGCTTGATGTCATGGACAACTATAATGGAGAGAGCATCTTATTCTCCTTCACCTTCACTCACCTCTACCTCTACATAGGGTCTTTGGATCGCTTAATGCCTTTATTGGCGTTGTGAGAGTCTTCTGGTAATTTTTATTAGCACGGAGGGAAGAGTGTGTCAAACTCATCGTCTTTCTATTCTTCATCATCGACAACAATGACGTGCTTTGAGCACTTAGGGATGTGCTCGCCAAAGCCTGAAATGGTTTTCTTCGATGGAGGGGAGGGAGACTCATTGCGACCAGTAAGGTCGATCTAGGATGGTGGTTAACCGAGAGTCTTTCCCGGAGTTTTAAGCTCATCCGCAGGAATCAGAGCCAAATCAATGACCACATGTTCGACCACCTCAGATATGGGGTCGAGAGGTTTGGGCGGTGCTGGAGTAGTAACCTCTGTGGAAGCACCCTCCATGGCTAGTGTAGATATGGTTGTGTCCAAATCTCCGGTTTCGGGAGTAGCTGGCGGTGTCTGGGATAAATTTGGTGGGGCTGAAGAGGCGGTTGAATTTTTATTCTGAGCCTTTTGAAAGGATAAGAATCTCTGAAAAGTCTCCTCGTCAAGGGTAATGGGAATTTGTTTTGAGGAGCTAGACATTCTTGGATTGTGAGATGGGATTGATTTTTTTTTGTTAATGGCGAGAGGGATGCATAGCAAAGAATAATAGAGAGCTGGGAGAGATGAGATTAGAGGGAATAAAAGAAATTACCTTGGTATTTATAGCATAGTTCGCGCTTGAATCTCATAAAATCTCAACAACTCTAAATAAACAGTGTGATTACAATGGCTGGATCTCGCTGAGCTAAAAAACTGAACCTGCCACAATCACCATCACTTATCTGCTTACCATAAGGCACTTGACCGTTCAACGACTATAATTCCACTGAAATCACCTCGAAGCTTGAACCCATTTGATTTCTGAAGCCACACCACACTCGCCTTTTCAAAGCTCAACTAAATCAATTTAGTTACCATAATGAGTAGTCGTAAGATCACGCTTGAAATGTGTTACAATTTTAATAGTGCTAGCGCAAGTAAGAGGGATAAATGCATATTTCAATAAGGGGCATTACACACTCACGCTCAATGATGATCATATAACAAGTATGTGCATATTATGGGTAAATGGATTTTTTCACTAAAATGAACACTCTATTGTGGAGATATACAAGGACCTAGGAAGCATTACATTAAAGTCTGGCTTAGGACACCGTAGGAGTGGATCATGTCTATGTGATTATAATATGGTTAGAATGAGATCACCACTCTCTATTTGTGGAGAAAGAAGAGCATGAAATGGATGTAGAAGAGAGTACTCGGTTTGCATTCAATATACAAGTCAAGCAAAGTCGGCCTTTTGGAGTAGATAATACATGTAAGAAAGTAAAAGCATGAAGAACAACTTAGCTAAAGTTCCCAAAGTAGATAAAACATGCTAATTCATAGTCAATGTAGAGGGAACTTACAACGCATGAAGAGGTGGTCTAATTAAGAGGAGTAAGACCGAGTTGAAGTCTAATGTGTAAAAAGGGTAACCTGCTGAGTGCCTTAGACAAGATATCGACTTATTTTCTTTTCTGAAGATACATGAATTAGCTCAGAGGGATAGAATAGTCATGCTTTACCACTCTGAGGTCGCACTTGAGCTGTACTGAGTCGCGCTTAAGATATAGACATGCTTTTTTGGTCTTGCTTAAACTCAACGACACTTAGCTCAACTAGAATAGACATCTCAGAATATATTGGAGTGAAAGAGTTGCATATAGACATTTTAGCTCGCTTGATCTTGACTTTCTTCTTGACACTGAAGGAGATGATTCCTCTTCCTTAGCTTGAAATTAGAGTAGGAAAGGTAGATCTTCCGACAATGTAGCTCCTACTCTTCATTTCATCATGCAAGAAAACAATCAAGCTTTGGGTACCCAACAAAGTGTTGACTTCATAGGGTTGTTAGCACTGGCTATTCCTGATATGGAAGGTAGAACAATCAGCAATAGCTCAAGAAACAAACTCATAATAAATAGGACCATTAAGATCAAGCACTTGATTAGGTTTACCTCTAGAAGGCATACCTTTTGTGCTTTAGTTTGTGCATTCTTGCATTTTGAAGGCCTAGTACGTACAAACTTGATCTTAGAAGACCTGCTCTGGTCAATCTTTCCATCAGCGAGACAAGCTTGATCGAGTTTTTCCTTTCCAGAGTTAGCCTTAACATGCTTGTTCTTGAGTGCACTTAAGCGCTCACACTCATGCCTAGAGTGACCGTTGTTTCCACAAAAAAGTACGATAATTGTTATATCTCAAATAATCATACTTGCCTTTTCCTGGACAAAATGGTTCTTTATGCTCAATTTTGATAGGCCGAGTGGTAGGAGTTTGCGCTTGTTTGATATACATTTTATGCATATTTTCTTCATGAAACTATTGTTTGGTCTCGCTTGGTCCTTTCTCAAGAACTTGAGTCTTGCTTTTGAGATAAATATTTTTCAGTTTTGTAAGATTGAAGCTCTTTGTCTAGCACGCCTAATTTTTCAGAAAGGTCGCTAGATAGTTTGGTCGAGGAATCTAGAGTGTTGAAACCTAAACCAGGTCATGCTTTCACAAAGATAGTTTGATTAACGGTCTTTGCTTCAACATTTTCAGCTAGATCATCTAACTTGGTTAGGATTTTATCAAGCATACTCATCACAGTTTAGTCAAAATTATTTGCTAAACCTTTGTCTTTACACATCTCACATGATTTGGAAATAAAAGTGGTCTTTGCATGCAGTTGTTTAGAAAGCTCAACTGCTTCCTCTCTTAGATCATTCAGCTCAACTAGTTTTTCTCTCGCTTGAGCCCCGAGAGCGTTATAATCTATGACCAATTCTTTAAGAACCTCAACAAGGTTACTTTTAGGAAGTGATTCAAACTTAAGAGACGTTACCTCTATGTTTGTCATCCGATTCAGAATCTTCAACTGCTACTAAGCATAAATCCTGTGCTTCACCAATGTCTAGCTCGTCATCTGAATCTCCCCATAAAGTGAAGAAAGCCTTCTTTGGTGGAATTTGAGATGATTTAGGATCCACCTTGACACTGTTTCATGACTTAGCCATGTTTCCCTTCTCTTGGCAGTTATATCACACAACATCTTTGAGGTCTCGTGGCTTAGTTTGATCTCTTTGGAAGCCACCTTGTCTCTTGAAAAACTTCTTGACCATCTTGGTCATAATAGCCACATCCTTGTCTTCATCATGGTCATCATCATCATTTTCCATCTTTTGAAGAACTCGGATGAGTTTCAACACCATACCTCCGTTCTCTTTGGCTGCAAGCGACTCCTTGAGATCTTCGCTTTCCTAAACTCTAAGTTTACCAACAAGCACAGAAACAGAAAGTCCTTTTGTGTCCTAAGTCATGAGCATAGTTCTATTTGAGGTGTCAAATTTAGAGTTAACCTCGTGAATAAAAACAAGAGACAATTCACATTCATCAATCTTCAAGCCAGAAGAAGACATTTTATCACAAAGTACCTGGAACCTTGAATGATAGTCTGAAACAGTCTCGCTTTCACCCATCTTGAAGGAATAAAACTCGTGTTGTAGCTCAAATTTTCTGTTGTTGTGCATGTCCTCGCTGTCAGCATGCATGTTGATTATTGCTTCGCTCATTAGCTTGGCAGCAGGTAGATACATAACCTTGTCTATGTCTTTCCTTGAGAGTGCGTTGAGGATGAGCTTCTTGGATTTGGCTTTATTCTCTAGCGTTGCATACTAGGTTGTACCCGTTTGACGGTGTCTATCTCGGCATTGACCTTCTCATCGCCAACCTAAATTACTCTCCAGCATTGATAATCTGTTTGCTATATATAATTGAGTGCCATGGTCAACCACCATTCAAGCTCACCTTCAGCTAAGACATGAGTCTTAGCTAAAGAGATTCCAAGGTTGAATGTTAGCTTGTCATTCCCCATGATTCAAACTATGAGAGAGTATGAATCAATGCAAGAGTACTTGCTCTGATACCAATTGTTGGATTGTGTATATAGAAACCTTCCAAAGTAGTTCTTAAGCTATAATCTAGCTTAAACACTTAAATGTGGAATAGGAAGATTAAAACAATAAAAGCTCGATAACACTTGCAAGGATTTTTCCAAGGTGAGAGCCCTAGACTTCTACCAAGTCCGGGATGAAACTCACCACTACTTTTTATTGCTTCACGAGTTGCCTTTATAAAGTTTAGAACAATACTCTATAGCTCTCCTCTGGCTCTCTAGTGTTTTCTCTCACTTTCTCTCAATGCTCAACTCCTAAATAATAAAGCTACCTCTCTCAGCTCATACAAGTGTATACTCTCTCAAGTGCCAATGCTCAATGCTTGCAATCGGTACTTTACAATCACTATTCACTAGCTATTTAAAGAACTCTAAGCTAACTCTGATTCAGCTCAATTCTATAGCTTAGCTTCCAAGAAAAACAAGCGAGCTCAACAATCCGTGTGAATTCTCTAACTTGCAAAAAGCACTCTGTGCACTTCAAACGACGATCCGTGCGCTTTGTGCTTCTTTGCAACGGTGTATGATGCGCTTGTGTTTTCTTGCTCGTTGATCCGCTTGCCCACATCAATGATCCGTGCACTTTTCTATTTCTCCATGTCAGCGATCCCCGTAAATCCACTCTCCTAAGTAGAAAACTCTAACAGCCTCTAGCTGTCCTCTTTACTCTTTATCTCTAGCTTCCACGACCTTCCTTCCATGAGCAAACTTCTTCGCGCGCTTCAGCGACCACTGGAATCCTTCCACATGTTTTGACGATAAACACTTGATTAGTTCCACTTGATTCACTTCACTTATTTATTCGCTCTTTCATCCTAGTAACTTAGTTATCATTGTTCATTCACTACGTCGATTTAGAATACGGTATTATCCACTTAAATGATTTAATTTGGCCCAATCACCTATTGCATCACTCTTTCATCCTAGTACGAGTTTAGTTATCTTTGTTCCTTCACTATGCCAACTCAGATGACGAGATTATCCACTCAAATGACTTAATAAGATCAATCACCTATTTAATCACTATTTCATTCGATAACGAGCTTATGGAGATCAAGTCGAGCATGATAAGAGGCCCAATGGGCTGAAGTCGAATATGATAAGAGGCACAATATGGCCCGTTGGTTCTGAATCAAGATGCCAAATGGGCCTAATTGGACCAAAGTTGACGGGCCCAAAAATTCCCAGTAGGACGTCCATGTTGGGCTTGCCAGTGTCACAATGCAGAAACTGTCACCCGAATTAAGCGTGCCATTTTCTCTAGCAGTGGCATGCATGCCCAACTTGAGCGTGTCACTGCCTTACCCAAAGTCGAAAAGATATTTTTTATCCAATACAAAACTATTGGATCGTGTATATAGAAACCTTCCAAAGTAGTGCTTAAGCTATAGTCTAGCTTAAACACTTAAATGTGGAATAGGAAGATTAAAACAATAAAAGCTCAATAACACTTGCAAGGATTTTTCCAAGGTGAGAACCCTAGACTTCTACCAAGTATGGGATGAAACTCATCACTACTCTTTATTGCTTAACGAGTTTCCTTTATAAAGTTTAAAACAACACTCTATAGCTCTCCTCTAGCTGTCTAGTGGTTTCTCTAACTTTATGTCAAAGCTCAACCTGATGCAATACTGGCTTGTAATGAAACAATTCAAGGAAAATATGAGGCGACCCCTACCATGGCGTCCTCCTTGGACGAATACTTAGTGTATATAGTCATTAAGTATTCTATTATTAATTCACATTCTCATTTTTATGCATTTTCTATTTTGGGTGTGTGTTTCTCTTATGCTTAAGAGGACCGGTCCATTAGTTATAATAGGCCTAAGACCACTAGAATTTCATAAGGTTTTATTTGTCTATATATAGCCTTCTTGTATTTCCTTTTCAATCACATTGAATGCAAATTAGAAGCTGAGTTATCTCCTCTTTTTCATCGGCGTCACCCGACCTGGGCTCGCACCTCAACAAGCCAAACACTTTCTTGTTCTGTTTCTCAAACACGTTCTTGTTGTGTTCCTCAAAAACTTAAACACAAATTGATGACCCGGTGAACGTACTCGATCTAGATCCATGCCCGAGACGAAAACGACACCTCGTCGATTTCATATCAACTGGTATCAGAGCGCCAGCCGATCGAGCCACCAAAGTCATCATCACCATCAGGCCGCACCAACGGCACTTGCCTCCCGCTCCGACCCGATCTATCATCACCCATCATTCATCATCAATCATCATCCATCATCATCGTTCATCATCTACGCGCACATCCTTCCCGTTACTAGGCTGAGACATCTCGGGAGAATTACCATAATTTCCCGCTCGTTCAATATTTCGATTTGAAATTTTGAGGGAGCAAAATAGACTCATAGATCGGATTTGTAGAATTAGAATTGTTGCATTTGGAGTTGTGAGAAGGGAGATACAAATTTTACAAAACCGACCAGACGTTCAGGAAACTGGTGACAGCCTTCATTACCTTCAAGTTTTTTCTAACCTTTGGGCTGCTTGTGTGCGGTTACAGTTGAAGAGGAAGAGTCCAAACCTTGGATTTACAAAAGAGAAATATGAAGAGCCCATAACCTTTGGAGTTACCAGCAAGAATACGAAAGGTTAAGCATTTTACTATTTAATTTGAGCCCTCGAATTGAATGAAGAAAAAAAATAACTCTTTTTCATTAGAGAGGAAATTTCAGATACATATTTCTTGATCCGCATTTAGCCCACCTGGCCCGTGGCCTATCGGAATAGGCGCGTTCCATGGTCCAACCCGGACTGGATCCCACCACCGTTGTATATTTTATATGATGAAGTTCTACTCGATACAGATGTTTGTCGTCAACGGTTCGGTGGGTATGATGATATTGACGTGTTCATTGAACGGGCTGAGAATACGGTGTTCTACTCTAGCCATCGTGACTATGATAAGTTCGAGCAGTTAGAAGTGGCCATTCTTTGCCTCACAGGCCACGCTCGAGGCTGGTGGTACCGTTTTGATGATAATAGGTGGAACCACGCCTACCGCTCCTTGAAAAATGGAGTCAGTTGGTCTTTGCCATGACTGAGCAGTATGCTTCTGAGATCGACCCATATATTTTTAGAAATCACATCCTTCGACGGTCGAGACCACAACAGTTCATCCACACCGAGTCACTGGCAATGAGAACGTCACTCCCCCTTGAACGTGCCCATGAACGTACCTCAGCTTGCTCTTCTCAGATGTCCCATGAGTGCACCACAACTCGACTCACTATGCCTCTGCCTAGCAACATATCCTCTCCCGTGGAGAGCGTCTCTACTCCGACGATGCTGCTCATCCCTACATCTTCTACACTAGCACCTAATTTTGTGATCTCGTCATCCAATGTTCATGTTCATGTTACCTCAACCGAGCTGACTTATGATATGACCGAGAGTTCTATCCTTCCAGTCCTGCCCATGTTTCATGAAGATGCAACGGAGATTCCTAGCACACCGACGCAGTCATCGCTTGAATCACCTCCTATCTTTGATGGGTATTCTGAGGTTGAGTTATTAGATGTTCCCATGTTGATGGATAGTGACTCATCTGATGTGTGTCATGGGATAGACATCCTAGTTCTAGTGCCCGAGACATCAATAGCTTATCCATATGAGGTGACAGTCATTGATGTAACAATGTCCAAGCCAGAAGAGAAGATCACTCCAGTGCCAGAGCCTTTCATATTACACTTTGTGGTGCCTAGAGTCGTTCTTGTGCCCTACATAGAGTTCTTGCTCTCGTTGACGTATGCACGCTTGATCTCCCTTGATCTTACAGATTGAAGTGGGGACGCTTCGATTCTAAGGGAGGGAGAATGATCCAATCCTGGATTGCAATCAGACAATTCGAGGCAAACGTGAGACAACCCGGACCATGTCGTCCTCCTTGGACGAATAATTAGTGTATATAGTTATTAAGTATTCTATTATTAATTCGCATTCTCATTTTTATGCATTTCTATTTTGGGGGTGTGTTTCTCTTATGCTTAAGAGGACCGCCCATTAGTTAGAATAGGCCCAAGCCCACTAGAACTTTAGAAGGTTTTCTTTGGCTATATATAGCCTTCTTGTATTTCCTTTTCAATCACCTTGAATGAAAATTAGAAGTTGAGTTATGTCCTCTTTTGCATCGGCGCCACCCGGCCGGGCTCGCACCTCAACGAGCCAAACACTTTCTTGTTGTGTTCCTCAAACACGTTCTTGTTCTGTTACTCAAACACTTAAACACATATCGATGACCCGGTTAACGTGCTCGATCTAGATCCACGCCCGAGACGGAACAACACCCCATCAATTTTGTATCACAACCGCCAAAAAATTAGCTACCTTTCTCAGCTCATACAAGTGTATACTCTCTGAAGTGTCAAGTCTCAATGGTTGAAACCGATACTTTACCATCACTGTTCACTAGCTATTTATAGAACTCTAAGCTAACTCTACTTCATCTCAATTCTATAGCTTAGCTTCCAATAAAAACAAGCCAACTCAGCAATTCGCGTGAATGCTCTACCTTTCAAGAACCACTCCGCGCACTTCAAGCGACAATCCGTGCTTCTTTGCAATGGTGTATGATGCACTTGTTTTTTCTTGCTCGTTGATCCACTTGTCCACGCCAACGATCAGTGTACTTTTCTGTTTTTCCATGTCAGCGATTCTCGTAAATCCACTCTCCTAAAGTAGAAAACTCTAACAATCTCCAACTGTCGTCTTTTCTCTTTAGCTCTAGCTTCAACAACATTCCTTCCATGAGCAAACTTCTTCGCGCGCTTTAGTGACCACTGGAATCCTTCCAAGTGTTTTGACGACGAACACATGATTAGTTACACTTGATTCACTTCACATATTTCAGCCTCTGCGATTCTCAGCTTTCCACGCTAGACTCAAGCTCAAGCCTTACATGGTTAAGCTGGACCTTGTTGTTGTTAAGCTTGACCTAAAACTCCTCGAGTTACTCCTGTCAAGCTTAAAAAACACAACAACTATGAAACACATGGATTTTTCATTATCAAAATAAGAAAACTTGGTTAAAGCTCGACTCAGCCTTAACCAACAAAAACTTACACACACAACCTTACATGCGGATTCGTGTCCATATAGTCATTTTGTTATTCCATTTAGCCTTTTCTAAAATAATTATATACAAAAGTACCAAGTAGAGTTCGGTTAGACCGAGTATTTTAACAGGGCACGGTTCAGGTGAGAATGACCCTTTAGATTAGAAATAAGAATGGCTTCCAACCATTCATCAATTCTCAATCCAACGGTCCTTGTTATTTTCCCTTTCTTCTTCTACCTCCCACCTCCTATCACCATGCTAATACTACTCCGACCTCCAATCACCTTCCCTCCACCATCGACACTCCGTCTATGCCTCGTCCGTGCATCCTTGACCTCTCACCTCCTTCCCTTCGCTTCGTCTAACGGCGCTCCGCCGTCCTCCTCCCGTTAGTCTGTCGTTTGGAATCGAATTTCGACAATTGAAGAGTCAATTTCCACTAATTCAAGTACAAGGAATCCTATTTTATGGTTAAATTTGAGAAATAAGGACTCGAAATTAGACGACTTACCCTAATTGACGACTTATCATATTAAGAGTTGAATCGACGTCGTTCGGAATCGGATTTTCACTAATTCAAAAGTCGAACTCTACTAACAGGGGTGCAAGAGATCCGGTTTTGTAGTTTAATTTGAGAAAAGAGAAATCGGATATTTTTTTGAAAAAAACAGTTACACAATAAACAAAAGTATCTAACATGTACATGTACCTTCAAACAATATGCACGTACAGTGACAATATGTGCATTCACTTCTATTGTGCATATACTCTAATATAGTTCAATTATGTGCAACCAGTTTCCTATATTTTGCATGTACTTTGAAACAATGTGCACGTACAGTCATAATATGTGCATTCATTTCTTTGTTGTGCATATGTTGTAATGTAATTCAATTGTGTGCAATCAGTTTCCTATATTGTGCATGTACTTCCAACCAATGTGCATGTATAGTGACAATGTGTGCATTCACTTCTCTGTTGTGCATATATTATAATGTAGCTCAATTGTGAGCAATCAGTTTCCTATATTGTACATGTACTTTCAACCTATGTGCACGTGCAATGATAATATATGCATTCACTTCTCTATTGTGTAATACTCTAATGTAGTTCAATTGTGTGCAACTAGTTTCTTAAATTGTGCATATACTTTCAAACAATGTGCACGTACAATGATGTGTGTGCATCCACTTCTCTATAAGTGGCTTTTATTGTGCATGTTTTTTCAAACAATGTGCACGCACAATGACAATATGTGCATCCACTTATTTGTTATGCACATACTCTAATATAGTTCAATTATGTGCAATCAATTTCCTATATTATGCATTTACTTTTATACTTTGTGCATGCATTTCCTTGGTTTTGTACATATACTTTATATTTTTTGCACGGTGGTGGTCCAACGACCAACGGTGGTCCGGCGGCGTTCCAGCGGACGACGACGATGCTCTGATGGTGGTCTGACGGCTACATGTCGGTAGGATGTACTCAAGTGATATAAATCTTTTAATTAAAAGTCATGTACCTTGCACATAATTATTAGGAGTTTTTGCACGGAACCACCCCTCATATGGCCGAATTTGCATGGAACCACCCCTTATATCGATAATTATTCTGAACCACCCAAATTTCACCAAAGTCTTACCAGGAGCCACCCTTGGACGGTTTCCGTCAAAAATTCTGTCAAAATCTATTAAATGACCAAAATACCCTCAATTTTTAGAGAAAATTCAATATTAAATTACCTTTTTTACCCTTTTTTCTTTATTTGTGTTTAGATCTTTTATCTTTTTTCCCTTTTGATTTATGTGTCCGTATTCTTCTTCTTCCCATAATCGTTATAGCTTTCAAAACACTGCTCGTCCAAAGCTTCAGTGGAATAACTAACTTGCTCGATCTCCCTTTTCACAACATTGTTTAGTTCACGAATTCGTTCACAAGATTCAGTCCTAAATTTACGAACTCATATTGTTCAGTTCAGAAGTTTCGTTCACAAAATTCAACCCTAAATTTACAAACTCAATTTGCTCATTTCAAAAAATTTAAACTGAATCCGTTCAAAAAATCCAGCCCTAAATTTACCCTAAACTGCATTCGTTCACAAAATTCAGCTCTTTGTTCACAAGAATTCGTTCAAAAAATTCAGCCCTTCGCTCAGTTCAACAAATCGCAAAAGAATGAGAGGAAGAAGAATTGCAAAAAATTCAGCCCTTCGTTCAGTTCATCAAATCGTTCAAAAAATTCAGCCCTTCGTTCAGTTCATCAAATCGTTCAAAAAATTCAGCCCTTCGTTCAGTTCAGCAAATCGAGAACGAGTGGAAGAAGAATCCCTAAATTCAAATGCAAATCGAGAACGAGAGGAGGAAGAAGAAGCCCTCTACCGTTCGACCCTTCCACCTCACTGCTTCTCAATCCATTCCTCTCGAAATTTTGACCCTTTGTTCGAACCTTTGTTCTTCCATCTTCTCAGTTCGTTCTTATCGAAATTTCGACCCCTCATTCGACCCTTCGTTCTTCCTTCTTCTCAGTTCGTTCTTCTCCAAAATTCGACTTCAATGCTCAACCTATGGGGGAATTCAAATGCAGAGAACACAACCCAAAATCGAGCTCACTACTCAACCCAAATCCGAAGAACAAAATCAGATGAACAAAACCCAAATTCGAGCTCATGAAGTACTGTAAATGCCTAAAAGAAGAGAATGGAAGAGAAGAAAGATGGAAGAGAAGGAAGAGGAAGGAAGAGAAATCGAGCTCACGAAGTAAGAGAAAGGTCGAACAGAGAAGAGAATAGAAGAGAAGGAAGAGAAAGGTCGAACATAGAAGAAAGATGGAAGAGAAGAAAGATGGAAGGAAGAGAAAGATCTGGGCATATTTTTTTGGATATTGTTCATCCAATTTTTTAATTATTAGTTATTTTTAAATTTTGGTTTTATGGTAAATTTAATATTTTTGTTAGGAGTACAACTTTCTTTTCGTTACTTTGGATGAAAAATCTAATGGAATCCGTCCAAGGGTGGCTCCTGGTAAGAATTTGGTGAAATGTTCGGATAATTACCGAAATAATGGGTGGTTTCTTGCAAATTCGACCATATAAGGATGGTTCCATGAAAAAACGCCTAATTTTTAATAAAAATTACATGAAGTCATTATTATTCTTGCAATCCAGAAATTATAATTTATTCTTATTTCTTTGTTAACTCATTCTCATATACTAACACTTTTACATTTGAAAATTGTTACAATAATTTTTTATAGTAGTTTATCAAGTGAGTTCCGGTGAAAACAACCCTTATGCTGTGAAGTGCGAAGCATGTTAAGTCATTAGATTAGAAAATGGAGGGCTGAGATTAAAAGATGGGTTTTTTAATGAATCCACGTGGTGGCATTTTTGTAATTAATGGTGAACTGTTTTTTTTACGTTTTCTGTGTGATTTTTTATCCCCTTAAATGTGAACATTAGCGTGTTATATATGAACATTAGCGTGTTATATGTGTACCCGAAAAAGTTCGCACTTCGCACCATAAGGATTGTTTTCACCGGATCCTCATTCGTAGTTTATAATGTACTACACAGAATACTTAGGCTGCGTTCGGTATGATTGAAATTGAAGTCAGTTGAAGTTGAAATAGGGAATTGAAGTAGTTGAAATGAGTTGGGTAAAAATAAACTAGTAGTTGAAATAAGAGTTTAAACTAGGTGATTGAAGCAATTGAAACACGAAAACGCGTTCGGTAAGCATTTGATTGAAAACAGTTGAAATAACATTTCACTTTCCAAAATTACCCTTGGACTTCTATGTTATTACTATAATTTTCCATAGAAATTATTTTTAGGGTTACTAGAATTGTTTCCTCAGTTCAATCATTGTTGCTGCTCCGCCAAAATCGTATAGTGCCCTCCGTCCTGCGTACATCTTCCTACCCTCTGCCAAATCGTCATTGATTCTGCTTGCAACCAGGTAAATCATCCTGCGTACATCTTCCTTCTCTCTTCTACCCCTCAGTTCAAGTTTAGTCGGATTGTTTGCTCCTGTTTAGTCGAATTGTTTGCTCCTTTTTAGTCGAATTGTTTGCTCCTGTATTTTGCATCAGAATTTTGCTCCTGGTTAGAATGGACAGCTAACCAATTTTTAGCCATTGAAATTGTGTGTTTGGAAGAGACATTCCTGGACAACCTACATTTAGTTTGCAATTCACTAGATTTCTGCAATTCAAATAGCTAGTTCAGCTTGCAATTCACTAAGTTCATCTTCTTCAGCTTTGTTTGTTTGAGGTTTCTGCATTTAGTTTGATGTTCCAACATTTGTAGAATTACCTGTAAAACTCATTTAACTGATAATTTCCAGCTTCCGTTATCTTATGCCATTCGGTAGTGGTGAAGTAGGATGAATACTTGTGAAGTAGGATGAATACAGGGAGGATGAATACTCATTTAACTGACAATTTTGTTACTGTCTTATGTTGCTACTGTAATTTTATGGATGATTTTGCTGCTACTGTATTTAAAATTCTGTAAAAAATCAGTGTTGTGTTTGTTTGAATAATTCTGTTCAATTGTTGGATTCCAAATTATAAATCTGGTTTCCAATAATTAGGATTCCACTATCAACCTTTCGGTAGTGGTTCAACTATCAACCTTTGTTACTGTCTTCCGTTATCTTATAATTCTGTTCAACCTTTGTCAACTATCAAGCTTTGTTACTGGTTTCCTATAATTAGGATTCCACTATCATTCTGCTTTCCTATAATTCTGTTCAATTGTTGAATAATTCTGTTCAATTTTGTTACTGTCTTCCGTTATCTTATGCCATTTTGTAGTGGTTCAACTATCAACCTTTCAGAGTCTTCAAACTGTTTAGCTACTTGTTTGGTCTTTACTTATTTATTCTAATAGGTTAGCTACTTCTTTGTCTCATTATGTTTATTGAGATAGATTTGATATGGGGGGTAATGGAAAGAAGTCTCAAGGTTCTCAAGGAAAGGAAAACGATAAGGATGTTTTTAGGTGGAGTGATAGGCATACGGCTGTTTTTTTGAGAATAATAGCATACACGTAGAAGAGGAATAGTTTTGCTACGACAGTGCTGTGGAATGTTGTTGCTCGTTCTTTTCATGAGCAGACTGGTATAGAAATGACTTTAGAAAAATTGAAGAACAAACATAACCACCTTAAGGCATTATGGTCAACATGGTACAATTTGAGGTTCCATATAACTGGTGTTGGGTGGGATGAGGAGAACTTCAAGGTCACAGCTACAGAAGAGTGGTGGGAAAGGAACAAAAAGGTACACACTTGCATAAACTCGTACATGTTTTTGTAGACTTGTACTAAACATCTTATTCTTGATATTGTAGGAGAAATTTCACCAGTTCAAGAAGAACCCTCCGTCAAAGGAGATGAGCGACTTGTGGGATGAGTGCTTCGTTAGCAGTACAGCAAGTGGGAAATATGCAGTTTCTCCTTCTGGCGACAACATGGATATTCCTACTGACGAAGGGAGGACAGAAGATGAGAGCAACGTCGGGAATGAAAGTGACTTCGATCTTGGGGGGAGGATGACGAAAGAACTACACCCCTGGACGGCACTCAAGAGCCTCCCGCTCCTAACCCCCCTTTGTCTTAGCACAACGCTAACAACATGGCTTATTCCCCCGCCGTTTCTGGTCCTGGCGGATACAAGAGGAAGAGGAAGGAAACTCCAGGTGGTAAGGCCTTTGAGAGATGTTGTGAAGCTATTAGCACTGCAAGTGCTTCATATGGGAGGAGCTGTGAGGCCATTAGTAGTTCAATTGGGGTAGCCTCTAAGGGTGAGCAGAACGCTAAGTATCGTGATGCTGTTGATCATCTCAACTACCTTGTTTCTATTGACTTAATCGCTGCCAGGTCTAAGCTTTGGTGTTATGCTATGATAGAACTGCGTAAGGAGGACCGTCGTGACATCTTTGTTATGTGTTAGACCGATGAAGAAAAGGTTGCATGGTTAGAGCACGAGTATGAAATTTTGTTAGCAAGGCTTAGCTGAATAGGAGAAGGAATGGGATGGGCTAGGTAGAAAATGCTTTGTGACTTGATGTATTGCAGATAAACTTGTGATCATTTATGGTTGTTGCAAGACTTGTGTTTTTATGTTGTTTGTGGTGAACTAAATTAGCTATGTTCTGATGTTTTAGACTTGTGTTTTTATACTTGTGTTTATGATCATGTTGTTCTAAATAATCTATGTTTTGTTGTTTTGGACAATACTTGTGAGTATGATCATGTTGTTCTATATTATCTATGTTTTGTTCTTTCAAGATTTTCGAGATATGGAAGAGTATGAGGATGGAGAGACAAATGTTTCAAAACAGCAGTTACTTCAGTTCATGCAGCTTGGACAAGAGTACTTTGCCTTAGCTATTCAGCATCTTAGTGCGTCGCACCATTATATGAGGTATGTGCATAAGTATAAATGGCACAATTCTTCTCTTAATGGGCAACAGTACATGATAGAGTGCATTACATTGGAGTCCGATGTGCGGTGCATTAATCAATTTAGAATGGAGAAACATGTATTGCTTACATTAGTGTACGAGTTGGAGAACAATTACGGCTTAATTCCTTCCAAGAACATGACTACACTAGAGAAGGTTGGTATATTCTTTTACACGCTAGCACGCTCGGGATCGAACAGGGACGTAGCTGATCGTTTCAACAGATCTGGTGATACCATTAGTAGAGCCTTTCATCAAGTTCTTGATGCGTTTGTGTCGAGACACACTCGATACAACGGGTTCACCAAACGACTACTCGAGCCGCGTGACAGGTCGTTTACTGATGTGCCACACAAAATACATTCTGAAGAACGATATTCACCGTTCAAGGTAACACTAAACATGCCATTGAAGTTCCTATTTGAGCCAAAAATAAAACACAATTTGTACTTGTATTTTGATATGTGTGTGGCATAACAGGGAGCCATAGGTTGCATCGATGGGGTGCACATTGCTAACGTCATCCCGTTGGAGGATCAGGGTCCTTATTTTGGTAGGAAGAAGTTCACGTCATTCAATGAGATGGCAGTTTGTGACTTCGACATGTACTTCACCTTCCTGTTAGTTGGTTGGGACGGAAGTGCCCACGATGCTAAGGTCTTTGATCATGCTGTTAGGACAAAAGCACTCAACTTCCCGCATACTCCCGAAGGTACATCAATTTCTGATTCCATTATTACTTATTCCATGACGGCACTTCTATTACTAAAGTAATTGATTATGTGTTTAAGGGAGGTACTTCTTGTGCGATAAGGGATCCGCGGATAAGAAAGGTTATCTGGTCCCTTATTCCAAAGTGAATTATCATAGATCACAATTTGGTAGTACTCCTCCCCAGAACAAAAGAGAGGGGTTTAACAAACTTCACTCTTCGTTGAGGACGACCATCGAAAGATGTTTTGGCGTTCTTAAGAAGAGATGGAAGATCGTTGCCGGATGTTTGCCAAGCTACCCCGTTGAGACTCAAGTGGACATCATTATAGCTTGCTTTGCCTTGCATAACTTCATTCTAGCACACAAGCGGCATGACACAGTGGAGGAAGAAGTGGACAATGCTCCGTTAAAGTACAAATTTGACGCTAACGATGAAGAGCCTCTCGATCCCGTTGACGGAATGGGAAGTATGCGTGACCGCATGGCTGCTACTATTTGGGCAAACAAGAGAGCATGGTTGAGAAGCCGAGACATTTGATGTGGGTGTTGAGCATTTTGTTTGTTTAATGCGTGTACGAACTTGAAACATGTATGTGTTTTGGTTGTGGAATGCTGTCAATGCTCATGTTATGCTATATTGAACAGATAAAATAAACTTGAACAGACACACACAATGTTGTGGTATTTTGTTTCATGCACTATGTTGTGGTATAGATGGATAGACACACACAATAACTTAAAGGTAATATTGATTGCCAAACAAACATAAGGTTAAACTGATAGACAAAGTACTGTAAAACAAGACTGATAAGAAACATTGAAAGTGAAACTCAAACACAAACAAGACAGATTATAACCATTGAAAGTGAAACTCAAACACAAACTTAGATGTTTGGCAAGCCCTGAAAATCAACCTCCTCATGTTCTTCAAGCCCTGAAAATTTTAACTTTGTAGAGCGGATAGGGATGACCCGTTCCTTGATACAGTTCAAACATACATGCATCTTGCATATCCTGCTTCCTAGCATGCACAAACTCACTCCACCCCTCACAGGAAAATTCTCCTTCTTGCACCTCAGAGTGATGAATTCATTCTTGAAATTTGACAGATGTTCTTCAGCATGATCATAGGGGATTGGCTGCATACAAAAACATAGTAAATGCTAAAAAATGGAACAAATGAGGAAGAGATGGTGGAAGACTATACCAGTCGATAGTCTCCATTCACATGGTTTACTTTCAACGTCACTGCAAAGCTCAATTCAGGGTTCCTTATAGCTGCTAGTGCAGCCTCTCTAACAGCTTCCTCATACTTCTCCAGGATAACAACACTGGTGGATGGACCACCTTTCACAATTTTTCTAGGTTTTGGTTGTGAGGGAGGTGAAGGTGGCGGTGTTAAATTCTCATCAGAGGTCCACTCTGTTAAGTCATAGAACTCAACATGCCTATCCATGGATAGATGAAGATGAAGAAGGAGGATGATGGCAGAAGGAAGATGGAAGATGATGGAAACATAGCATTTGAATTCATGCCTATTTAAAGCCTAAAAAAACTGCCATAGGCCATTCCTCTTCCCCATTTACTACCTGTCATTTACTCAGCCTTTGACCACCACTTTTTGGGGAAACATAGCCTCTGAATTCACCTATAATTGACCATGCAAAAATTGCTTTGAAAAAGCCTTAACATACATGACAGATAGAGCATCTTGTGCTGCTCAGTTTTCGGACAGATTTGCCAAAGAAAGTTCATTCACTTTAATTTCCACTGTCATACATAGATGAGATACATATTCAAAGTTAAAAAACATACAATCTTAACAGCTACATCTTCATCTTGCTCCTTTTCTTTCAACTTCTGTTGAAGCACCAAGTTCCTAGCTACTAAATCCTTGTTTTACTTCACTAACTTTGCTACTGTAGCTTTTGCTTGATCACGGGTCTGTTGCATGATATTGCATGCACCAGTCTTTCATCTTTGACAACTCAGCCACTGGTCTATTGCATGATATTGAATGAAATTGTTTTTCATCTCTGACAAATCACATGTCTGTTTTTCATGTTGTCATCTATTCATAGCAAAAACAAGATTACATCTAGTACCCACAAACATATTATGATTAACTTACAATTTGTTTTTTGATACAGAAACATACTTAACTAAACGGTTACATTCCAAAGCTTCCCGTACCCGTGCTTTTAAACTTTACAACTCGGCTTTGACATCTTCGTTCTCGGACTCCAAGAATGCAACCACGCACTTAAGGACTTCGTTCTCTACCTTCAGATCGTTGTCATTGTCATCACATTCCAAGGCCGATATCTTGTCATCAAGATGTTTGATCTCGGCATTGAGCTCGCCCACCTCCTTCTTCTTGTGGATCTGGAGACGATGAATCTGACATTGTAATTCATCAATCTTCTCTCTAAAGATGCGAGTATAGGGATCAAGGGGTATGCGAGTATCGGGAGCATGTGGTCGCATTTCTGAAATACCGTATTTCTCATAAAAATCCTCCTCGTCCTACACGGGAATTCCAAATATGTCATTATATGCATCAAGTATCAAAATAAATAACAAACGACAATATATAGGCTTACTACGTCGTCGACGAGGAAACATCAGTAGAGTGTGGGATATACATCCCATAGTAAGCTTGGCCATGGTTGCGCAACCACTCCTCAGTTCTGATTGCGTCGTGCAAGGCTTCTATTTCCCCCGAAACAATACCGTCACTTTCATCAGAATTCATATTCTACCTGCTATTATGAACAATGACTGTAAATTAATCCCAACTTTCACTTATAAAGTATCTGAATATTAATCCCAAACACTCCTCAATTATGAGTTTGTAACTAATTAATGAATCTGGAATAAGCATTTCTCTCTACACATAGCTAGAGTTAATCACCAAAGTCACAAGAAGTTGGAATCATAATCCCAATTTTGACAGTAGTTTGAAAGACAACAGGATAATCAAGTAATCATGCTGAATGCTTTAAAATATGTAATGAAGAATTTGTGAACAAAGATCACATGAAAGCCCATTATCCAAACAGTCAATTAAAAGTGAAAGTGCAAAAATATCAACTAGGTTCAGTTAAGTTTCAAACACAGATTATGAACACCTCAATGGAATTCAAAGGAATCGCAAATCAACCAAATACAAATAAAACATTGATCTATCAGCTCTTCCTAGAAGGAGGAGATAATTTACCAGAGAGAGAGAGAAAATAGCAAGAACAAGGAGTATTAGGCAATACAATTGATCTATCAGCTCTTCTTACAAGGAACTTAGAACTTAGAACTTGTGAGTAGAGCTCCAAAACTAGGAGTATTAGGCAATACAATTAGCTGCAAGTTAGCTGCAAGTTGAGTGTAAGTTGACTGCAAGTTGGCTTCAAGTTGACCAACATCAAAGAGGCTCTAAGAACACCATAAACTTTCCTCGGCAAACACTAAACCAATCTGTATTTTTCTACTCCTTCAACTACAACAGAATCGACGTACCTGAAAAATGCGAAGCATTGATGTAATCTCTCACCAGTAGGAAACCTTATCAGTATCTGTCAAAAAAACACAAAGACAGTTGATTAACTGTGTATCTTTGCAAACCTTAAGTGAGTATCTGTCAACAAAACCATATCAGTATCTGTCAACAAAACCATATCAGTATAATTGCATTGCTCCTATTCTGATTCTGCCTTGTGCTTGTTGTTTCACTAGTCTCCTTATCAGTATCTTTGCAAACCTTACAGTCTGGTTTTGAAGCTTTTTTACCTCTTTTGTTGGCTTCTGAACTTTGCTAAGTAATAAGCAAGGGAAAAAAGATCAGGTTCTGAAGCTTTTTACCTCTTCTGTTGGTTTTGAAGCTTTTTTTACCTCTTCTGTTGGCTTCTGAACTTTGCTAACTGATGATGTAGAATGTGAGTTCTTCACTCTTTCTTTATCCTAAGTAACAAGCAAGGGAAAAAAGGCCAGGTTTGCAATTGATATGATATTAAACTAATCCCTTGAGAGCAGCTAGTGTGAAGTGGCAAAAGCACAAGTATATCCTGATGTTGAAATTGACACCAGCCTAGGGTTGCAATTGATACGTTTTTCCTGATGCAGAAAAAAATTAGGGTTGGTTAACAGTCAAAATCGAGGAAGGAAGGAAATAAACTTTGACGAAGATGCAGCCTAGGGTTCTTTACCATTCAAATTAGGGTTCTTCAATACTTCGACGAAGATGTAGACCAGGCGATTCAAGAACAACGAAAAATCGAGGAAGGAAGGAAGGAAATTAACCTTGACGAAGATGCAGGACAACCAATGCAGGTTCGAAGATGCAGAACCTCGATTTTTCACAGATGAATGCATGATCGAAGAAGATGCAGAACAACGAAGATGTTCGCAGATGAATGCAGGTTCGAAGAAGAGGAGAGGCAACTTTGACCCAGTGGAATCAACCAACCGATTGAAGAAGGATAAACTAGAAAATATCAGTTGAAGAATTTGGATTGAAAGTGATTGAAAAGAAGCTGAAATCAACCAAAATCAATCGATTGATTCTGCCTCGGTCCCGAACGCGTTTCTATCAACCGATTGAAGCAAGTTCAATCAAGGTGATTGAAGAACTCACTTAAGTGAGTTCTTCAATCACCATCCCAAACGCAGTGAGTTCTTCAATCACCTTGATTGAACTTGCTTCAATCGGTTGATAGAAACGCGTTCGGGACGGAGGCAGAATCAATCGATTGATTTTGGTTGATTTCAGCTTCTTTTCAATCACTTTCAATCAAATTCCTTCAACTGATATTTGCTAGTTTATCCTTCTTCAATCAATTTGGTTGATTCCACTGGGTCGAAGTTGCCCTAGAATAGAATAGATTCGTTCCTTGGTGCTTCCCGGTCTCCATCCTCTCCACTGATGAAGCATCTCGAAGTTCAAAATCTGGATGGTTTACAAGATCAACGAGTTATCTCCGAAGTTGTAATCCATGGAGGCTCTGCTAAATCGGAACTTTTCGCTATCCTCCCCTCTCCACTCCTTTAATTCTCAAGCTCAATTGTTTTCTCCTCCCCGAGATCTTTCGTT
>NW_027370278.1:0-37002 GCF_046119375.1 Phyllobates terribilis
TTTATCATGCTAGGATTAACAGGAAAAAGCAAAAAATTTCAGAATTGCACCGTGCAATGTGGAGATATTACTGTTTGTGCATTTACAATATTCATTGATTTTTGCCATTGAAAAACGTCCAGAAATGTTTGAAGCTACTGACTGAATGAAAGGAGCTGGCATCTCACTCTCTTTGAATCTTCTTTATCATGCTAGGATTAACAGGAAAAAGCTAAAAATTTCAGAATTGCACCGTGCAATGTGGAGATATTACTGTTTGTGCATTTACAATATTCATTGATTTTTGCCATTGAAAAACGTCCAGAAATGTTTGAAGCTACTGACTGAATGAAAGGAGCTGGCATCTCACTCTCTTTGAATCTTCTTTATCATGCTAGGATTAACAGGAAAAAGCTAAAAATTTCAGAATTGCACTGTGCAATGTGGAGATATTACTGTTTGTGCATTTACAATATTCATTGATTTTTGCCATTGAAAAACGTCCAGAAATGTTTGAAGCTACTGACTGAATGAAAGGAGCTGGCATCTCACTCTCTTTGAATCTTCTTTATCATGCTAGGATTAACAGGAAAAAGCTAAAAATTTCAGAATTGCACCGTGCAATGTGGAGATATTACTGTTTGTGCATTTACAATATTCATTGATTTTTGCCATTGAAAAACGTCCAGAAATGTTTGAAGCTACTGACTGAATGAAAGGAGCTGGCATCTCACTCTCTTTGAATCTTCTTTATCATGCTAGGATTAACAGGAAAAAGCTAAAAATTTCAGAATTGCACCGTGCAATGTGGAGATATTACTGTTTGTGCATTTACAATATTCATTGATTTTTGCCATTGAAAAACGTCCAGAAATGTTTGAAGCTACTGACTGAATGAAAGGAGCTGGCATCTCACTCTCTTTGAATCTTCTTTATCATGCTAGGATTAACAGGAAAAAGCTAAAAATTTCAGAATTGCACCGTGCAATGTGGAGATATTACTGTTTGTGCATTTACAATATTCATTGATTTTTGCCATTGAAAAACGTCCAGAAATGTTTGAAGCTACTGACTGAATGAAAGGAGCTGGCATCTCACTCTCTTTGAATCTTCTTTATCATGCTAGGATTAACAGGAAAAAGCTAAAAATTTCAGAATTGCACCGTGCAATGTGGAGATATTACTGTTTGTGCATTTACAATATTCATTGATTTTTGCCATTGAAAAACATGTTTTTCATATACCAGAAATGTTTGAAGCTACTGACTGAATGAAAGGAGCTGGCATCTCACTCTCTTTGAATCTTCTTTATCATGCTAGGATTAACAGGAAAAAGCTAAAAATTTCAGAATTGCACCGTGCAATGTGGAGATATTACTGTTTGTGCATTTACAATATTCATTGATTTTTGCCATTGAAAAACGTCCAGAAATGTTTGAAGCTTACTGACTGAATGAAAGGAGCTGGCATCTCACTCTCTTTGAATCTTCTTTATCATGCTAGGATTAACAGGAAAAAGCTAAAAATTTCAGAATTGCACCGTGCAATGTGGAGATATTACTGTTTGTGCATTTACAATATTCATTGATTTTTGCCATTGAAAAACGTCCAGAAATGTTTGAAGCTACTGACTGAATGAAAGGAGCTGGCATCTCACTCTCTTTGAATCTTCTTTATCATGCTAGGATTAACAGGAAAAAGCAAAAAATTTCAGAATTGCACCGTGCAATGTGGAGATATTACTGTTTGTGCATTTACAATATTCATTGATTTTTGCCATTGAAAAACATGTTTTTCATATACCAGAAATGTTTGAAGCTACTGACTGAATGAAAGGAGCTGGCATCTCACTCTCTTTGAATCTTCTTTATCATGCTAGGATTAACAGGAAAAAGCTAAAAATTTCAGAATTGCACCGTGCAATGTGGAGATATTACTGTTTGTGCATTTACAATATTCATTGATTTTTGCCATTGAAAAACATGTTTTTCATATACCAGAAATGTTTGAAGCTACTGACTGAATGAAAGGAGCTGGCATCTCACTCTCTTTGAATCTTCTTTATCATGCTAGGATTAACAGGAAAAAGCTAAAAATTTCAGAATTGCACCGTGCAATGTGGAGATATTACTGTTTGTGCATTTACAATATTCATTGATTTTTGCCATTGAAAAACATGTTTTTCATATACCAGAAATGTTTGAAGCTACTGACTGAATGAAAGGAGCTGGCATCTCACTCTCTTTGAATCTTCTTTATCATGCTAGGATTAACAGGAAAAAGCAAAAAATTTCAGAATTGCACCGTGCAATGTGGAGATATTACTGTTTGTGCATTTACAATATTCATTGATTTTTGCCATTGAAAAACGTCCAGAAATGTTTGAAGCTACTGACTGAATGAAAGGAGCTGGCATCTCACTCTCTTTGAATCTTCTTTATCATGCTAGGATTAACAGGAAAAAGCTAAAAATTTCAGAATTGCACCGTGCAATGTGGAGATATTACTGTTTGTGCATTTACAATATTCATTGATTTTTGCCATTGAAAAACGTCCAGAAATGTTTGAAGCTACTGACTGAATGAAAGGAGCTGGCATCTCACTCTCTTTGAATCTTCTTTATCATGCTAGGATTAACAGGAAAAAGCTAAAAATTTCAGAATTGCACCGTGCAATGTGGAGATATTACTGTTTGTGCATTTACAATATTCATTGATTTTTGCCATTGAAAAACGTCCAGAAATGTTTGAAGCTACTGACTGAATGAAAGGAGCTGGCATCTCACTCTCTTTGAATCTTCTTTATCATGCTAGGATTAACAGGAAAAAGCTAAAAATTTCAGAATTGCACCGTGCAATGTGGAGATATTACTGTTTGTGCATTTACAATATTCATTGATTTTTGCCATTGAAAAACGTCCAGAAATGTTTGAAGCTACTGACTGAATGAAAGGAGCTGGCATCTCACTCTCTTTGAATCTTCTTTATCATGCTAGGATTAACAGGAAAAAGCTAAAAATTTCAGAATTGCACCGTGCAATGTGGAGATATTACTGTTTGTGCATTTACAATATTCATTGATTTTTGCCATTGAAAAACGTCCAGAAATGTTTGAAGCTACTGACTGAATGAAAGGAGCTGGCATCTCACTCTCTTTGAATCTTCTTTATCATGCTAGGATTAACAGGAAAAAGCTAAAAATTTCAGAATTGCACCGTGCAATGTGGAGATATTACTGTTTGTGCATTTACAATATTCATTGATTTTTGCCATTGAAAAACGTCCAGAAATGTTTGAAGCTACTGACTGAATGAAAGGAGCTGGCATCTCACTCTCTTTGAATCTTCTTTATCATGCTAGGATTAACAGGAAAAAGCTAAAAATTTCAGAATTGCACCGTGCAATGTGGAGATATTACTGTTTGTGCATTTACAATATTCATTGATTTTTGCCATTGAAAAACATGTTTTTCATATACCAGAAATGTTTGAAGCTACTGACTGAATGAAAGGAGCTGGCATCTCACTCTCTTTGAATCTTCTTTATCATGCTAGGATTAACAGGAAAAAGCTAAAAATTTCAGAATTGCACCGTGCAATGTGGAGATATTACTGTTTGTGCATTTACAATATTCATTGATTTTTGCCATTGAAAAACGTCCAGAAATGTTTGAAGCTTACTGACTGAATGAAAGGAGCTGGCATCTCACTCTCTTTGAATCTTCTTTATCATGCTAGGATTAACAGGAAAAAGCTAAAAATTTCAGAATTGCACCGTGCAATGTGGAGATATTACTGTTTGTGCATTTACAATATTCATTGACTTTTGCCATTGAAAAACGTCCAGAAATGTTTGAAGCTACTGACTGAATGAAAGGAGCTGGCATCTCACTCTCTTTGAATCTTCTTTATCATGCTAGGATTAACAGGAAAAAGCTAAAAATTTCAGAATTGCACCGTGCAATGTGGAGATATTACTGTTTGTGCATTTACAATATTCATTGATTTTTGCCATTGAAAAACATGTTTTTCATATACCAGAAATGTTTGAAGCTACTGACTGAATGAAAGGAGCTGGCATCTCACTCTCTTTGAATCTTCTTTATCATGCTAGGATTAACAGGAAAAAGCTAAAAATTTCAGAATTGCACCGTGCAATGTGGAGATATTACTGTTTGTGCATTTACAATATTCATTGATTTTTGCCATTGAAAAACGTCCAGAAATGTTTGAAGCTACTGACTGAATGAAAGGAGCTGGCATCTCACTCTCTTTGAATCTTCTTTATCATGCTAGGATTAACAGGAAAAAGCAAAAAATTTCAGAATTGCACCGTGCAATGTGGAGATATTACTGTTTGTGCATTTACAATATTCATTGATTTTTGCCATTGAAAAACATGTTTTTCATATACCAGAAATGTTTGAAGCTACTGACTGAATGAAAGGAGCTGGCATCTCACTCTCTTTGAATCTTCTTTATCATGCTAGGATTAACAGGAAAAAGCTAAAAATTTCAGAATTGCACCGTGCAATGTGGAGATATTACTGTTTGTGCATTTACAATATTCATTGATTTTTGCCATTGAAAAACATGTTTTTCATATACCAGAAATGTTTGAAGCTACTGACTGAATGAAAGGAGCTGGCATCTCACTCTCTTTGAATCTTCTTTATCATGCTAGGATTAACAGGAAAAAGCTAAAAATTTCAGAATTGCACCGTGCAATGTGGAGATATTACTGTTTGTGCATTTACAATATTCATTGATTTTTGCCATTGAAAAACATGTTTTTCATATACCAGAAATGTTTGAAGCTACTGACTGAATGAAAGGAGCTGGCATCTCACTCTCTTTGAATCTTCTTTATCATGCTAGGATTAACAGGAAAAAGCAAAAAATTTCAGAATTGCACCGTGCAATGTGGAGATATTACTGTTTGTGCATTTACAATATTCATTGATTTTTGCCATTGAAAAACGTCCAGAAATGTTTGAAGCTACTGACTGAATGAAAGGAGCTGGCATCTCACTCTCTTTGAATCTTCTTTATCATGCTAGGATTAACAGGAAAAAGCTAAAAATTTCAGAATTGCACCGTGCAATGTGGAGATATTACTGTTTGTGCATTTACAATATTCATTGATTTTTGCCATTGAAAAACGTCCAGAAATGTTTGAAGCTACTGACTGAATGAAAGGAGCTGGCATCTCACTCTCTTTGAATCTTCTTTATCATGCTAGGATTAACAGGAAAAAGCTAAAAATTTCAGAATTGCACTGTGCAATGTGGAGATATTACTGTTTGTGCATTTACAATATTCATTGATTTTTGCCATTGAAAAACGTCCAGAAATGTTTGAAGCTACTGACTGAATGAAAGGAGCTGGCATCTCACTCTCTTTGAATCTTCTTTATCATGCTAGGATTAACAGGAAAAAGCTAAAAATTTCAGAATTGCACCGTGCAATGTGGAGATATTACTGTTTGTGCATTTACAATATTCATTGATTTTTGCCATTGAAAAACGTCCAGAAATGTTTGAAGCTACTGACTGAATGAAAGGAGCTGGCATCTCACTCTCTTTGAATCTTCTTTATCATGCTAGGATTAACAGGAAAAAGCTAAAAATTTCAGAATTGCACCGTGCAATGTGGAGATATTACTGTTTGTGCATTTACAATATTCATTGATTTTTGCCATTGAAAAACGTCCAGAAATGTTTGAAGCTACTGACTGAATGAAAGGAGCTGGCATCTCACTCTCTTTGAATCTTCTTTATCATGCTAGGATTAACAGGAAAAAGCAAAAAATTTCAGAATTGCACCGTGCAATGTGGAGATATTACTGTTTGTGCATTTACAATATTCATTGATTTTTGCCATTGAAAAACATGTTTTTCATATACCAGAAATGTTTGAAGCTACTGACTGAATGAAAGGAGCTGGCATCTCACTCTCTTTGAATCTTCTTTATCATGCTAGGATTAACAGGAAAAAGCTAAAAATTTCAGAATTGCACCGTGCAATGTGGAGATATTACTGTTTGTGCATTTACAATATTCATTGATTTTTGCCATTGAAAAACATGTTTTTCATATACCAGAAATGTTTGAAGCTACTGACTGAATGAAAGGAGCTGGCATCTCACTCTCTTTGAATCTTCTTTATCATGCTAGGATTAACAGGAAAAAGCTAAAAATTTCAGAATTGCACCGTGCAATGTGGAGATATTACTGTTTGTGCATTTACAATATTCATTGATTTTTGCCATTGAAAAACATGTTTTTCATATACCAGAAATGTTTGAAGCTACTGACTGAATGAAAGGAGCTGGCATCTCACTCTCTTTGAATCTTCTTTATCATGCTAGGATTAACAGGAAAAAGCAAAAAATTTCAGAATTGCACCGTGCAATGTGGAGATATTACTGTTTGTGCATTTACAATATTCATTGATTTTTGCCATTGAAAAACGTCCAGAAATGTTTGAAGCTACTGACTGAATGAAAGGAGCTGGCATCTCACTCTCTTTGAATCTTCTTTATCATGCTAGGATTAACAGGAAAAAGCTAAAAATTTCAGAATTGCACCGTGCAATGTGGAGATATTACTGTTTGTGCATTTACAATATTCATTGATTTTTGCCATTGAAAAACGTCCAGAAATGTTTGAAGCTACTGACTGAATGAAAGGAGCTGGCATCTCACTCTCTTTGAATCTTCTTTATCATGCTAGGATTAACAGGAAAAAGCTAAAAATTTCAGAATTGCACTGTGCAATGTGGAGATATTACTGTTTGTGCATTTACAATATTCATTGATTTTTGCCATTGAAAAACGTCCAGAAATGTTTGAAGCTACTGACTGAATGAAAGGAGCTGGCATCTCACTCTCTTTGAATCTTCTTTATCATGCTAGGATTAACAGGAAAAAGCTAAAAATTTCAGAATTGCACCGTGCAATGTGGAGATATTACTGTTTGTGCATTTACAATATTCATTGATTTTTGCCATTGAAAAACGTCCAGAAATGTTTGAAGCTACTGACTGAATGAAAGGAGCTGGCATCTCACTCTCTTTGAATCTTCTTTATCATGCTAGGATTAACAGGAAAAAGCTAAAAATTTCAGAATTGCACCGTGCAATGTGGAGATATTACTGTTTGTGCATTTACAATATTCATTGATTTTTGCCATTGAAAAACGTCCAGAAATGTTTGAAGCTACTGACTGAATGAAAGGAGCTGGCATCTCACTCTCTTTGAATCTTCTTTATCATGCTAGGATTAACAGGAAAAAGCTAAAAATTTCAGAATTGCACCGTGCAATGTGGAGATATTACTGTTTGTGCATTTACAATATTCATTGATTTTTGCCATTGAAAAACGTCCAGAAATGTTTGAAGCTACTGACTGAATGAAAGGAGCTGGCATCTCACTCTCTTTGAATCTTCTTTATCATGCTAGGATTAACAGGAAAAAGCTAAAAATTTCAGAATTGCACCGTGCAATGTGGAGATATTACTGTTTGTGCATTTACAATATTCATTGATTTTTGCCATTGAAAAACATGTTTTTCATATACCAGAAATGTTTGAAGCTACTGACTGAATGAAAGGAGCTGGCATCTCACTCTCTTTGAATCTTCTTTATCATGCTAGGATTAACAGGAAAAAGCTAAAAATTTCAGAATTGCACCGTGCAATGTGGAGATATTACTGTTTGTGCATTTACAATATTCATTGATTTTTGCCATTGAAAAACGTCCAGAAATGTTTGAAGCTTACTGACTGAATGAAAGGAGCTGGCATCTCACTCTCTTTGAATCTTCTTTATCATGCTAGGATTAACAGGAAAAAGCTAAAAATTTCAGAATTGCACCGTGCAATGTGGAGATATTACTGTTTGTGCATTTACAATATTCATTGACTTTTGCCATTGAAAAACGTCCAGAAATGTTTGAAGCTACTGACTGAATGAAAGGAGCTGGCATCTCACTCTCTTTGAATCTTCTTTATCATGCTAGGATTAACAGGAAAAAGCTAAAAATTTCAGAATTGCACCGTGCAATGTGGAGATATTACTGTTTGTGCATTTACAATATTCATTGATTTTTGCCATTGAAAAACATGTTTTTCATATACCAGAAATGTTTGAAGCTACTGACTGAATGAAAGGAGCTGGCATCTCACTCTCTTTGAATCTTCTTTATCATGCTAGGATTAACAGGAAAAAGCTAAAAATTTCAGAATTGCACCGTGCAATGTGGAGATATTACTGTTTGTGCATTTACAATATTCATTGATTTTTGCCATTGAAAAACGTCCAGAAATGTTTGAAGCTACTGACTGAATGAAAGGAGCTGGCATCTCACTCTCTTTGAATCTTCTTTATCATGCTAGGATTAACAGGAAAAAGCAAAAAATTTCAGAATTGCACCGTGCAATGTGGAGATATTACTGTTTGTGCATTTACAATATTCATTGATTTTTGCCATTGAAAAACATGTTTTTCATATACCAGAAATGTTTGAAGCTACTGACTGAATGAAAGGAGCTGGCATCTCACTCTCTTTGAATCTTCTTTATCATGCTAGGATTAACAGGAAAAAGCTAAAAATTTCAGAATTGCACCGTGCAATGTGGAGATATTACTGTTTGTGCATTTACAATATTCATTGATTTTTGCCATTGAAAAACATGTTTTTCATATACCAGAAATGTTTGAAGCTACTGACTGAATGAAAGGAGCTGGCATCTCACTCTCTTTGAATCTTCTTTATCATGCTAGGATTAACAGGAAAAAGCTAAAAATTTCAGAATTGCACCGTGCAATGTGGAGATATTACTGTTTGTGCATTTACAATATTCATTGATTTTTGCCATTGAAAAACATGTTTTTCATATACCAGAAATGTTTGAAGCTACTGACTGAATGAAAGGAGCTGGCATCTCACTCTCTTTGAATCTTCTTTATCATGCTAGGATTAACAGGAAAAAGCAAAAAATTTCAGAATTGCACCGTGCAATGTGGAGATATTACTGTTTGTGCATTTACAATATTCATTGATTTTTGCCATTGAAAAACGTCCAGAAATGTTTGAAGCTACTGACTGAATGAAAGGAGCTGGCATCTCACTCTCTTTGAATCTTCTTTATCATGCTAGGATTAACAGGAAAAAGCTAAAAATTTCAGAATTGCACCGTGCAATGTGGAGATATTACTGTTTGTGCATTTACAATATTCATTGATTTTTGCCATTGAAAAACGTCCAGAAATGTTTGAAGCTACTGACTGAATGAAAGGAGCTGGCATCTCACTCTCTTTGAATCTTCTTTATCATGCTAGGATTAACAGGAAAAAGCTAAAAATTTCAGAATTGCACTGTGCAATGTGGAGATATTACTGTTTGTGCATTTACAATATTCATTGATTTTTGCCATTGAAAAACGTCCAGAAATGTTTGAAGCTACTGACTGAATGAAAGGAGCTGGCATCTCACTCTCTTTGAATCTTCTTTATCATGCTAGGATTAACAGGAAAAAGCTAAAAATTTCAGAATTGCACCGTGCAATGTGGAGATATTACTGTTTGTGCATTTACAATATTCATTGATTTTTGCCATTGAAAAACGTCCAGAAATGTTTGAAGCTACTGACTGAATGAAAGGAGCTGGCATCTCACTCTCTTTGAATCTTCTTTATCATGCTAGGATTAACAGGAAAAAGCTAAAAATTTCAGAATTGCACCGTGCAATGTGGAGATATTACTGTTTGTGCATTTACAATATTCATTGATTTTTGCCATTGAAAAACGTCCAGAAATGTTTGAAGCTACTGACTGAATGAAAGGAGCTGGCATCTCACTCTCTTTGAATCTTCTTTATCATGCTAGGATTAACAGGAAAAAGCTAAAAATTTCAGAATTGCACCGTGCAATGTGGAGATATTACTGTTTGTGCATTTACAATATTCATTGATTTTTGCCATTGAAAAACGTCCAGAAATGTTTGAAGCTACTGACTGAATGAAAGGAGCTGGCATCTCACTCTCTTTGAATCTTCTTTATCATGCTAGGATTAACAGGAAAAAGCTAAAAATTTCAGAATTGCACCGTGCAATGTGGAGATATTACTGTTTGTGCATTTACAATATTCATTGATTTTTGCCATTGAAAAACATGTTTTTCATATACCAGAAATGTTTGAAGCTACTGACTGAATGAAAGGAGCTGGCATCTCACTCTCTTTGAATCTTCTTTATCATGCTAGGATTAACAGGAAAAAGCTAAAAATTTCAGAATTGCACCGTGCAATGTGGAGATATTACTGTTTGTGCATTTACAATATTCATTGATTTTTGCCATTGAAAAACGTCCAGAAATGTTTGAAGCTTACTGACTGAATGAAAGGAGCTGGCATCTCACTCTCTTTGAATCTTCTTTATCATGCTAGGATTAACAGGAAAAAGCTAAAAATTTCAGAATTGCACCGTGCAATGTGGAGATATTACTGTTTGTGCATTTACAATATTCATTGATTTTTGCCATTGAAAAACGTCCAGAAATGTTTGAAGCTACTGACTGAATGAAAGGAGCTGGCATCTCACTCTCTTTGAATCTTCTTTATCATGCTAGGATTAACAGGAAAAAGCAAAAAATTTCAGAATTGCACCGTGCAATGTGGAGATATTACTGTTTGTGCATTTACAATATTCATTGATTTTTGCCATTGAAAAACATGTTTTTCATATACCAGAAATGTTTGAAGCTACTGACTGAATGAAAGGAGCTGGCATCTCACTCTCTTTGAATCTTCTTTATCATGCTAGGATTAACAGGAAAAAGCTAAAAATTTCAGAATTGCACCGTGCAATGTGGAGATATTACTGTTTGTGCATTTACAATATTCATTGATTTTTGCCATTGAAAAACATGTTTTTCATATACCAGAAATGTTTGAAGCTACTGACTGAATGAAAGGAGCTGGCATCTCACTCTCTTTGAATCTTCTTTATCATGCTAGGATTAACAGGAAAAAGCTAAAAATTTCAGAATTGCACCGTGCAATGTGGAGATATTACTGTTTGTGCATTTACAATATTCATTGATTTTTGCCATTGAAAAACATGTTTTTCATATACCAGAAATGTTTGAAGCTACTGACTGAATGAAAGGAGCTGGCATCTCACTCTCTTTGAATCTTCTTTATCATGCTAGGATTAACAGGAAAAAGCAAAAAATTTCAGAATTGCACCGTGCAATGTGGAGATATTACTGTTTGTGCATTTACAATATTCATTGATTTTTGCCATTGAAAAACGTCCAGAAATGTTTGAAGCTACTGACTGAATGAAAGGAGCTGGCATCTCACTCTCTTTGAATCTTCTTTATCATGCTAGGATTAACAGGAAAAAGCTAAAAATTTCAGAATTGCACCGTGCAATGTGGAGATATTACTGTTTGTGCATTTACAATATTCATTGATTTTTGCCATTGAAAAACGTCCAGAAATGTTTGAAGCTACTGACTGAATGAAAGGAGCTGGCATCTCACTCTCTTTGAATCTTCTTTATCATGCTAGGATTAACAGGAAAAAGCTAAAAATTTCAGAATTGCACTGTGCAATGTGGAGATATTACTGTTTGTGCATTTACAATATTCATTGATTTTTGCCATTGAAAAACGTCCAGAAATGTTTGAAGCTACTGACTGAATGAAAGGAGCTGGCATCTCACTCTCTTTGAATCTTCTTTATCATGCTAGGATTAACAGGAAAAAGCTAAAAATTTCAGAATTGCACCGTGCAATGTGGAGATATTACTGTTTGTGCATTTACAATATTCATTGATTTTTGCCATTGAAAAACGTCCAGAAATGTTTGAAGCTACTGACTGAATGAAAGGAGCTGGCATCTCACTCTCTTTGAATCTTCTTTATCATGCTAGGATTAACAGGAAAAAGCTAAAAATTTCAGAATTGCACCGTGCAATGTGGAGATATTACTGTTTGTGCATTTACAATATTCATTGATTTTTGCCATTGAAAAACGTCCAGAAATGTTTGAAGCTACTGACTGAATGAAAGGAGCTGGCATCTCACTCTCTTTGAATCTTCTTTATCATGCTAGGATTAACAGGAAAAAGCTAAAAATTTCAGAATTGCACCGTGCAATGTGGAGATATTACTGTTTGTGCATTTACAATATTCATTGATTTTTGCCATTGAAAAACGTCCAGAAATGTTTGAAGCTACTGACTGAATGAAAGGAGCTGGCATCTCACTCTCTTTGAATCTTCTTTATCATGCTAGGATTAACAGGAAAAAGCTAAAAATTTCAGAATTGCACCGTGCAATGTGGAGATATTACTGTTTGTGCATTTACAATATTCATTGATTTTTGCCATTGAAAAACATGTTTTTCATATACCAGAAATGTTTGAAGCTACTGACTGAATGAAAGGAGCTGGCATCTCACTCTCTTTGAATCTTCTTTATCATGCTAGGATTAACAGGAAAAAGCTAAAAATTTCAGAATTGCACCGTGCAATGTGGAGATATTACTGTTTGTGCATTTACAATATTCATTGATTTTTGCCATTGAAAAACGTCCAGAAATGTTTGAAGCTTACTGACTGAATGAAAGGAGCTGGCATCTCACTCTCTTTGAATCTTCTTTATCATGCTAGGATTAACAGGAAAAAGCTAAAAATTTCAGAATTGCACCGTGCAATGTGGAGATATTACTGTTTGTGCATTTACAATATTCATTGACTTTTGCCATTGAAAAACGTCCAGAAATGTTTGAAGCTACTGACTGAATGAAAGGAGCTGGCATCTCACTCTCTTTGAATCTTCTTTATCATGCTAGGATTAACAGGAAAAAGCTAAAAATTTCAGAATTGCACCGTGCAATGTGGAGATATTACTGTTTGTGCATTTACAATATTCATTGATTTTTGCCATTGAAAAACATGTTTTTCATATACCAGAAATGTTTGAAGCTACTGACTGAATGAAAGGAGCTGGCATCTCACTCTCTTTGAATCTTCTTTATCATGCTAGGATTAACAGGAAAAAGCTAAAAATTTCAGAATTGCACCGTGCAATGTGGAGATATTACTGTTTGTGCATTTACAATATTCATTGATTTTTGCCATTGAAAAACGTCCAGAAATGTTTGAAGCTACTGACTGAATGAAAGGAGCTGGCATCTCACTCTCTTTGAATCTTCTTTATCATGCTAGGATTAACAGGAAAAAGCTAAAAATTTCAGAATTGCACCGTGCAATGTGGAGATATTACTGTTTGTGCATTTACAATATTCATTGATTTTTGCCATTGAAAAACATGTTTTTCATATACCAGAAATGTTTGAAGCTACTGACTGAATGAAAGGAGCTGGCATCTCACTCTCTTTGAATCTTCTTTATCATGCTAGGATTAACAGGAAAAAGCTAAAAATTTCAGAATTGCACCGTGCAATGTGGAGATATTACTGTTTGTGCATTTACAATATTCATTGCTTTTTGCCATTGAAAAACGTCCAGAAATGTTTGAAGCTACTGACTGAATGAAAGGAGCTGGCATCTCACTCTCTTTGAATCTTCTTTATCATGCTAGGATTAACAGGAAAAAGCTAAAAATTTCAGAATTGCACCGTGCAATGTGGAGATATTACTGTTTGTGCATTTACAATATTCATTGATTTTTGCCATTGAAAAACATGTTTTTCATATACCAGAAATGTTTGAAGCTACTGACTGAATGAAAGGAGCTGGCATCTCACTCTCTTTGAATCTTCTTTATCATGCTAGGATTAACAGGAAAAAGCTAAAAATTTCAGAATTGCACCGTGCAATGTGGAGATATTACTGTTTGTGCATTTACAATATTCATTGATTTTTGCCATTGAAAAACGTCCAGAAATGTTTGAAGCTACTGACTGAATGAAAGGAGCTGGCATCTCACTCTCTTTGACTCTTCTTTATCATGCTAGGATTAACAGGAAAAAGCAAAAAATTTCAGAATTGCACCGTGCAATGTGGAGATATTACTGTTTGTGCATTTACAATATTCATTGATTTTTGCCATTGAAAAACATGTTTTTCATATACCAGAAATGTTTGAAGCTACTGACTGAATGAAAGGAGCTGGCATCTCACTCTCTTTGAATCTTCTTTATCATGCTAGGATTAACAGGAAAAAGCTAAAAATTTCAGAATTGCACCGTGCAATGTGGAGATATTACTGTTTGTGCATTTACAATATTCATTGATTTTTGCCATTGAAAAACGTCCAGAAATGTTTGAAGCTACTGACTGAATGAAAGGAGCTGGCATCTCACTCTCTTTGAATCTTCTTTATCATGCTAGGATTAACAGGAAAAAGCTAAAAATTTCAGAATTGCACCGTGCAATGTGGAGATATTACTGTTTGTGCATTTACAATATTCATTGATTTTTGCCATTGAAAAACGTCCAGAAATGTTTGAAGCTACTGACTGAATGAAAGGAGCTGGCATCTCACTCTCTTTGAATCTTCTTTATCATGCTAGGATTAACAGGAAAAAGCTAAAAATTTCAGAATTGCACCGTGCAATGTGGAGATATTACTGTTTGTGCATTTACAATATTCATTGATTTTTGCCATTGAAAAACATGTTTTTCATATACCAGAAATGTTTGAAGCTACTGACTGAATGAAAGGAGCTGGCATCTCACTCTCTTTGAATCTTCTTTATCATGCTAGGATTAACAGGAAAAAGCTAAAAATTTCAGAATTGCACCGTGCAATGTGGAGATATTACTGTTTGTGCATTTACAATATTCATTGATTTTTGCCATTGAAAAACATGTTTTTCATATACCAGAAATGTTTGAAGCTACTGACTGAATGAAAGGAGCTGGCATCTCACTCTCTTTGAATCTTCTTTATCATGCTAGGATTAACAGGAAAAAGCTAAAAATTTCAGAATTGCACCGTGCAATGTGGAGATATTACTGTTTGTGCATTTACAATATTCATTGATTTTTGCCATTGAAAAACGTCCAGAAATGTTTGAAGCTACTGACTGAATGAAAGGAGCTGGCATCTCACTCTCTTTGAATCTTCTTTATCATGCTAGGATTAACAGGAAAAAGCTAAAAATTTCAGAATTGCACCGTGCAATGTGGAGATATTACTGTTTGTGCATTTACAATATTCATTGATTTTTGCCATTGAAAAACATGTTTTTCATATACCAGAAATGTTTGAAGCTACTGACTGAATGAAAGGAGCTGGCATCTCACTCTCTTTGAATCTTCTTGATCATGCTAGGATTAACAGGAAAAAGCTAAAAATTTCAGAATTGCACCGTGCAATGTGGAGATATTACTGTTTGTGCATTTACAATATTCATTGATTTTTGCCATTGAAAAACATGTTTTTCATATACCAGAAATGTTTGAAGCTACTGACTGAATGAAAGGAGCTGGCATCTCACTCTCTTTGAATCTTCTTTATCATGCTAGGATTAACAGGAAAAAGCTAAAAATTTCAGAATTGCACCGTGCAATGTGGAGATATTACTGTTTGTGCATTTACAATATTCATTGATTTTTGCCATTGAAAAACGTCCAGAAATGTTTGAAGCTACTGACTGAATGAAAGGAGCTGGCATCTCACTCTCTTTGAATCTTCTTTATCATGCTAGGATTAACAGGAAAAAGCTAAAAATTTCAGAATTGCACCGTGCAATGTGGAGATATTACTGTTTGTGCATTTACAATATTCATTGATTTTTGCCATTGAAAAACATGTTTTTCATATACCAGAAATGTTTGAAGCTACTGACTGAATGAAAGGAGCTGGCATCTCACTCTCTTTGAATCTTCTTTATCATGCTAGGATTAACAGGAAAAAGCTAAAAATTTCAGAATTGCACCGTGCAATGTGGAGATATTACTGTTTGTGCATTTACAATATTCATTGATTTTTGCCATTGAAAAACATGTTTTTCATATACCAGAAATGTTTGAAGCTACTGACTGAATGAAAGGAGCTGGCATCTCACTCTCTTTGAATCTTCTTTATCATGCTAGGATTAACAGGAAAAAGCTAAAAATTTCAGAATTGCACCGTGCAATGTGGAGATATTACTGTTTGTGCATTTACAATATTCATTGATTTTTGCCATTGAAAAACATGTTTTTCATATACCAGAAATGTTTGAAGCTACTGACTGAATGAAAGGAGCTGGCATCTCACTCTCTTTGAATCTTCTTTATCATGCTAGGATTAACAGGAAAAAGCTAAAAATTTCAGAATTGCACCGTGCAATGTGGAGATATTACTGTTTGTGCATTTACAATATTCATTGATTTTTGCCATTGAAAAACGTCCAGAAATGTTTGAAGCTACTGACTGAATGAAAGGAGCTGGCATCTCACTCTCTTTGAATCTTCTTTATCATGCTAGGATTAACAGGAAAAAGCTAAAAATTTCAGAATTGCACCGTGCAATGTGGAGATATTACTGTTTGTGCATTTACAATATTCATTGATTTTTGCCATTGAAAAACATGTTTTTCATATACCAGAAATGTTTGAAGCTACTGACTGAATGAAAGGAGCTGGCATCTCACTCTCTTTGAATCTTCTTTATCATGCTAGGATTAACAGGAAAAAGCTAAAAATTTCAGAATTGCACCGTGCAATGTGGAGATATTACTGTTTGTGCATTTACAATATTCATTGATTTTTGCCATTGAAAAACATGTTTTTCATATACCAGAAATGTTTGAAGCTACTGACTGAATGAAAGGAGCTGGCATCTCACTCTCTTTGAATCTTCTTTATCATGCTAGGATTAACAGGAAAAAGCTAAAAATTTCAGAATTGCACCGTGCAATGTGGAGATATTACTGTTTGTGCATTTACAATATTCATTGATTTTTGCCATTGAAAAACGTCCAGAAATGTTTGAAGCTACTGACTGAATGAAAGGAGCTGGCATCTCACTCTCTTTGAATCTTCTTTATCATGCTAGGATTAACAGGAAAAAGCTAAAAATTTCAGAATTGCACCGTGCAATGTGGAGATATTACTGTTTGTGCATTTACAATATTCATTGATTTTTGCCATTGAAAAACATGTTTTTCATATACCAGAAATGTTTGAAGCTACTGACTGAATGAAAGGAGCTGGCATCTCACTCTCTTTGAATCTTCTTTATCATGCTAGGATTAACAGGAAAAAGCTAAAAATTTCAGAATTGCACCGTGCAATGTGGAGATATTACTGTTTGTGCATTTACAATATTCATTGATTTTTGCCATTGAAAAACATGTTTTTCATATACCAGAAATGTTTGAAGCTACTGACTGAATGAAAGGAGCTGGCATCTCACTCTCTTTGAATCTTCTTTATCATGCTAGGATTAACAGGAAAAAGCTAAAAATTTCAGAATTGCACCGTGCAATGTGGAGATATTACTGTTTGTGCATTTACAATATTCATTGATTTTTGCCATTGAAAAACATGTTTTTCATATACCAGAAATGTTTGAAGCTACTGACTGAATGAAAGGAGCTGGCATCTCACTCTCTTTGAATCTTCTTTATCATGCTAGGATTAACAGGAAAAAGCTAAAAATTTCAGAATTGCACCGTGCAATGTGGAGATATTACTGTTTGTGCATTTACAATATTCATTGATTTTTGCCATTGAAAAACGTCCAGAAATGTTTGAAGCTACTGACTGAATGAAAGGAGCTGGCATCTCACTCTCTTTGAATCTTCTTTATCATGCTAGGATTAACAGGAAAAAGCTAAAAATTTCAGAATTGCACCGTGCAATGTGGAGATATTACTGTTTGTGCATTTACAATATTCATTGATTTTTGCCATTGAAAAACGTCCAGAAATGTTTGAAGCTACTGACTGAATGAAAGGAGCTGGCATCTCACTCTCTTTGAATCTTCTTTATCATGCTAGGATTAACAGGAAAAAGCTAAAAATTTCAGAATTGCACCGTGCAATGTGGAGATATTACTGTTTGTGCATTTACAATATTCATTGATTTTTGCCATTGAAAAACATGTTTTTCATATACCAGAAATGTTTGAAGCTACTGACTGAATGAAAGGAGCTGGCATCTCACTCTCTTTGAATCTTCTTTATCATGCTAGGATTAACAGGAAAAAGCTAAAAATTTCAGAATTGCACCGTGCAATGTGGAGATATTACTGTTTGTGCATTTACAATATTCATTGATTTTTGCCATTGAAAAACGTCCAGAAATGTTTGAAGCTACTGACTGAATGAAACGAGCTGGCATCTCACTCTCTTTGAATCTTCTTTATCATGCTAGGATTAGCAGGAAAAAGCTAAAAATTTCAGAATTGCACCGTGCAATGTGGAGATATTACTGTTTGTGCATTTACAATATTCATTGATTTTTGCCATTGAAAAACGTCCAGAAATGTTTGAAGCTACTGACTGAATGAAAGGAGCTGGCATCTCACTCTCTTTGAATCTTCTTTATCATGCTAGGATTAACAGGAAAAAGCTAAAAATTTCAGAATTGCACCGTGCAATGTGGAGATATTACTGTTTGTGCATTTACAATATTCATTGATTTTTGCCATTGAAAAACGTCCAGAAATGTTTGAAGCTACTGACTGAATGAAAGGAGCTGGCATCTCACTCTCTTTGAATCTTCTTTATCATGCTAGGATTAACAGGAAAAAGCTAAAAATTTCAGAATTGCACCGTGCAATGTGGAGATATTACTGTTTGTGCATTTACAATATTCATTGATTTTTGCCATTGAAAAACATGTTTTTCATATACCAGAAATGTTTGAAGCTACTGACTGAATGAAAGGAGCTGGCATCTCACTCTCTTTGAATCTTCTTTATCATGCTAGGTTTAACAGGAAAAAGCTAAAAATTTCAGAATTGCACCGTGCAATGTGGAGATATTACTGTTTGTGCATTTACAATATTCATTGATTTTTGCCATTGAAAAACGTCCAGAAATGTTTGAAGCTACTGACTGAATGAAAGGAGCTGGCATCTCACTCTCTTTGAATCTTCTTTATCATGCTAGGATTAGCAGGAAAAAGCTAAAAATTTCAGAATTGCACCGTGCAATGTGGAGATATTACTGTTTGTGCATTTACAATATTCATTGATTTTTGCCATTGAAAAACGTCCAGAAATGTTTGAAGCTACTGACTGAATGAAAGGAGCTGGCATCTCACTCTCTTTGAATCTTCTTTATCATGCTAGGATTAACAGGAAAAAGCTAAAAATTTCAGAATTGCACCGTGCAATGTGGAGATATTACTGTTTGTGCATTTACAATATTCATTGATTTTTGCCATTGAAAAACATGTTTTTCATATACCAGAAATGTTTGAAGCTACTGACTGAATGAAAGGAGCTGGCATCTCACTCTCTTTGAATCTTCTTTATCATGCTAGGATTAACAGGAAAAAGCTAAAAATTTCAGAATTGCACCGTGCAATGTGGAGATATTACTGTTTGTGCATTTACAATATTCATTGATTTTTGCCATTGAAAAACGTCCAGAAATGTTTGAAGCTACTGACTGAATGAAAGGAGCTGGCATCTCACTCTCTTTGAATCTTCTTTATCATGCTAGGATTAACAGGAAAAAGCTAAAAATTTCAGAATTGCACCGTGCAATGTGGAGATATTACTGTTTGTGCATTTACAATATTCATTGATTTTTGCCATTGAAAAACGTCCAGAAATGTTTGAAGCTACTGACTGAATGAAAGGAGCTGGCATCTCACTCTCTTTGAATCTTCTTTATCATGCTAGGATTAACAGGAAAAAGCTAAAAATTTCAGAATTGCACCGTGCAATGTGGAGATATTACTGTTTGTGCATTTACAATATTCATTGATTTTTGCCATTGAAAAACATGTTTTTCATATACCAGAAATGTTTGAAGCTACTGACTGAATGAAAGGAGCTGGCATCTCACTCTCTTTGAATCTTCTTTATCATGCTAGGATTAACAGGAAAAAGCTAAAAATTTCAGAATTGCACCGTGCAATGTGGAGATATTACTGTTTGTGCATTTACAATATTCATTGATTTTTGCCATTGAAAAACGTCCAGAAATGTTTGAAGCTACTGACTGAATGAAAGGAGCTGGCATCTCACTCTCTTTGAATCTTCTTTATCATGCTAGGATTAACAGGAAAAAGCTAAAAATTTCAGAATTGCACCGTGCAATGTGGAGATATTACTGTTTGTGCATTTACAATATTCATTGATTTTTGCCATTGAAAAACATGTTTTTCATATACCAGAAATGTTTGAAGCTACTGACTGAATGAAAGGAGCTGGCATCTCACTCTCTTTGAATCTTCTTTATCATGCTAGGATTAACAGGAAAAAGCTAAAAATTTCAGAATTGCACCGTGCAATGTGGAGATATTACTGTTTGTGCATTTACAATATTCATTGATTTTTGCCATTGAAAAACGTCCAGAAATGTTTGAAGCTACTGACTGAATGAAAGGAGCTGGCATCTCACTCTCTTTGAATCTTCTTTATCATGCTAGGATTAACAGGAAAAAGCTAAAAATTTCAGAATTGCACCGTGCAATGTGGAGATATTACTGTTTGTGCATTTACAATATTCATTGATTTTTGCCATTGAAAAACATGTTTTTCATATACCAGAAATGTTTGAAGCTACTGACTGAATGAAAGGAGCTGGCATCTCACTCTCTTTGAATCTTCTTTATCATGCTAGGATTAACAGGAAAAAGCTAAAAATTTCAGAATTGCACCGTGCAATGTGGAGATATTACTGTTTGTGCATTTACAATATTCATTGATTTTTGCCATTGAAAAACGTCCAGAAATGTTTGAAGCTACTGACTGAATGAAAGGAGCTGGCATCTCACTCTCTTTGAATCTTCTTTATCATGCTAGGATTAACAGGAAAAAGCTAAAAATTTCAGAATTGCACCGTGCAATGTGGAGATATTACTGTTTGTGCATTTACAATATTCATTGATTTTTGCCATTGAAAAACATGTTTTTCATATACCAGAAATGTTTGAAGCTACTGACTGAATGAAAGGAGCTGGCATCTCACTCTCTTTGAATCTTCTTTATCATGCTAGGATTAACAGGAAAAAGCTAAAAATTTCAGAATTGCACCGTGCAATGTGGAGATATTACTGTTTGTGCATTTACAATATTCATTGATTTTTGCCATTGAAAAACGTCCAGAAATGTTTGAAGCTACTGACTGAATGAAAGGAGCTGGCATCTCACTCTCTTTGAATCTTCTTTATCATGCTAGGATTAACAGGAAAAAGCTAAAAATTTCAGAATTGCACCGTGCAATGTGGAGATATTACTGTTTGTGCATTTACAATATTCATTGATTTTTGCCATTGAAAAACATGTTTTTCATATACCAGAAATGTTTGAAGCTACTGACTGAATGAAAGGAGCTGGCATCTCACTCTCTTTGAATCTTCTTTATCATGCTAGGATTAACAGGAAAAAGCTAAAAATTTCAGAATTGCACCGTGCAATGTGGAGATATTACTGTTTGTGCATTTACAATATTCATTGATTTTTGCCATTGAAAAACGTCCAGAAATGTTTGAAGCTACTGACTGAATGAAAGGAGCTGGCATCTCACTCTCTTTGAATCTTCTTTATCATGCTAGGATTAACAGGAAAAAGCTAAAAATTTCAGAATTGCACCGTGCAATGTGGAGATATTACTGTTTGTGCATTTACAATATTCATTGATTTTTGCCATTGAAAAACATGTTTTTCATATACCAGAAATGTTTGAAGCTACTGACTGAATGAAAGGAGCTGGCATCTCACTCTCTTTGAATCTTCTTTATCATGCTAGGATTAACAGGAAAAAGCTAAAAATTTCAGAATTGCACCGTGCAATGTGGAGATATTACTGTTTGTGCATTTACAATATTCATTGATTTTTGCCATTGAAAAACATGTTTTTCATATACCAGAAATGTTTGAAGCTACTGACTGAATGAAAGGAGCTGGCATCTCACTCTCTTTGAATCTTCTTTATCATGCTAGGATTAACAGGAAAAAGCTAAAAATTTCAGAATTGCACCGTGCAATGTGGAGATATTACTGTTTGTGCATTTACAATATTCATTGATTTTTGCCATTGAAAAACATGTTTTTCATATACCAGAAATGTTTGAAGCTACTGACTGAATGAAAGGAGCTGGCATCTCACTCTCTTTGAATCTTCTTTATCATGCTAGGATTAACAGGAAAAAGCTAAAAATTTCAGAATTGCACCGTGCAATGTGGAGATATTACTGTTTGTGCATTTACAATATTCATTGATTTTTGCCATTGAAAAACGTCCAGAAATGTTTGAAGCTACTGACTGAATGAAAGGAGCTGGCATGTCACTCTCTTTGAATCTTCTTTATCATGCTAGGATTAACAGGAAAAAGCTAAAAATTTCAGAATTGCACCGTGCAATGTGGAGATATTACTGTTTGTGCATTTACAATATTCATTGATTTTTGCCATTGAAAAACATGTTTTTCATATACCAGAAATGTTTGAAGCTACTGACTGAATGAAAGGAGCTGGCATCTCACTCTCTTTGAATCTTCTTTATCATGCTAGGATTAACAGGAAAAAGCTAAAAATTTCAGAATTGCACCGTGCAATGTGGAGATATTACTGTTTGTGCATTTACAATATTCATTGATTTTTGCCATTGAAAAACGTCCAGAAATGTTTGAAGCTACTGACTGAATGAAAGGAGCTGGCATCTCACTCTCTTTGAATCTTCTTTATCATGCTAGGATTAACAGGAAAAAGCTAAAAATTTCAGAATTGCACCGTGCAATGTGGAGATATTACTGTTTGTGCATTTACAATATTCATTGATTTTTGCCATTGAAAAACGTCCAGAAATGTTTGAAGCTACTGACTGAATGAAAGGAGCTGGCATCTCACTCTCTTTGAATCTTCTTTATCATGCTAGGATTAACAGGAAAAAGCTAAAAATTTCAGAATTGCACCGTGCAATGTGGAGATATTACTGTTTGTGCATTTACAATATTCATTGATTTTTGCCATTGAAAAACATGTTTTTCATATACCAGAAATGTTTGAAGCTACTGACTGAATGAAAGGAGCTGGCATCTCACTCTCTTTGAATCTTCTTTATCATGCTAGGATTAACAGGAAAAAGCTAAAAATTTCAGAATTGCACCGTGCAATGTGGAGATATTACTGTTTGTGCATTTACAATATTCATTGATTTTTGCCATTGAAAAACGTCCAGAAATGTTTGAAGCTACTGACTGAATGAAAGGAGCTGGCATCTCACTCTCTTTGAATCTTCTTTATCATGCTAGGATTAACAGGAAAAAGCTAAAAATTTCAGAATTGCACCGTGCAATGTGGAGATATTACTGTTTGTGCATTTACAATATTCATTGATTTTTGCCATTGAAAAACGTCCAGAAATGTTTGAAGCTACTGACTGAATGAAAGGAGCTGGCATCTCACTCTCTTTGAATCTTCTTTATCATGCTAGGATTAACAGGAAAAAGCTAAAAATTTCAGAATTGCACCGTGCAATGTGGAGATATTACTGTTTGTGCATTTACAATATTCATTGATTTTTGCCATTGAAAAACGTCCAGAAATGTTTGAAGCTACTGACTGAATGAAAGGAGCTGGCATCTCACTCTCTTTGAATCTTCTTTATCATGCTAGGATTAACAGGAAAAAGCTAAAAATTTCAGAATTGCACCGTGCAATGTGGAGATATTACTGTTTGTGCATTTACAATATTCATTGATTTTTGCCATTGAAAAACATGTTTTTCATATACCAGAAATGTTTGAAGCTACTGACTGAATGAAAGGAGCTGGCATCTCACTCTCTTTGAATCTTCTTTATCATGCTAGGATTAGCAGGAAAAAGCTAAAAATTTCAGAATTGCACCGTGCAATGTGGAGATATTACTGTTTGTGCATTTACAATATTCATTGATTTTTGCCATTGAAAAACATGTTTTTCATAAACCAGAAATGTTTGAAGCTACTGACTGAATGAAAGGAGCTGGCATCTCACTCTCTTTGAATCTTCTTTATCATGCTAGGATTAACAGGAAAAAGCTAAAAATTTCAGAATTGCACCGTGCAATGTGGAGATATTACTGTTTGTGCATTTACAATATTCATTGATTTTTGCCATTGAAAAATGTCCAGAAATGTTTGAAGCTACTGACTGAATGAAAGGAGCTGGCATCTCACTCTCTTTGAATCTTCTTTATCATGCTAGGATTAACAGGAAAAAGCTAAAAATTTCAGAATTGCACCGTGCAATGTGGAGATATTACTGTTTGTGCATTTACAATATTCATTGATTTTTGCCATTGAAAAACATGTTTTTCATATACCAGAAATGTTTGAAGCTACTGACTGAATGAAAGGAGCTGGCATCTCACTCTCTTTGAATCTTCTTTATCATGCTAGGATTAACAGGAAAAAGCTAAAAATTTCAGAATTGCACCGTGCAATGTGGAGATATTACTGTTTGTGCATTTACAATATTCATTGATTTTTGCCATTGAAAAACGTCCAGAAATGTTTGAAGCTACTGACTGAATGAAAGGAGCTGGCATCTCACTCTCTTTGAATCTTCTTTATCATGCTAGGATTAACAGGAAAAAGCTAAAAATTTCAGAATTGCACCGTGCAATGTGGAGATATTACTGTTTGTGCATTTACAATATTCCTTGATTTTTGCCATTGAAAAACATGTTTTTCATATACCAGAAATGTTTGAAGCTACTGACTGAATGAAAGGAGCTGGCATCTCACTCTCTTTGAATCTTCTTTATCATGCTAGGATTAACAGGAAAAAGCTAAAAATTTCAGAATTGCACCGTGCAATGTGGAGATATTACTGTTTGTGCATTTACAATATTCATTGATTTTTGCCATTGAAAAACGTCCAGAAATGTTTGAAGCTACTGACTGAATGAAAGGAGCTGGCATCTCACTCTCTTTGAATCTTTATCATGCTAGGATTAACAGGAAAAAGCAAAAAATTTCAGAATTGCACCGTGCAATGTGGAGATATTTCTGTTTGTGCATTTACAATATTCATTGATTTTTGCCATTGAAAAACATGTTTTTCATATACCAGAAATGTTTGAAGCTACTGACTGAATGAAAGGAGCTGGCATCTCACTCTCTTTGAATCTTCTTTATCATGCTAGGATTAACAGGAAAAAGCTAAAAATTTCAGAATTGCACCGTGCAATGTGGAGATATTACTGTTTGTGCATTTACAATATTCATTGATTTTTGCCATTGAAAAACGTCCAGAAATGTTTGAAGCTACTGACTGAATGAAAGGAGCTGGCATCTCACTCTCTTTGAATCTTCTTTATCATGCTAGGATTAACAGGAAAAAGCTAAAAATTTCAGAATTGCACCGTGCAATGTGGAGATATTACTGTTTGTGTATTTACAATATTCATTGATTTTTGCCATTGAAAAACGTCCAGAAATGTTTGAAGCTACTGACTGAATGAAAGGAGCTGGCATCTCACTCTCTTTGAATCTTCTTTATCATGCTAGGATTAACAGGAAAAAGCTAAAAATTTCAGAATTGCACCGTGCAATGTGGAGATATTACTGTTTGTGCATTTACAATATTCATTGATTTTTGCCATTGAAAAACATGTTTTTCATATACCAGAAATGTTTGAAGCTACTGACTGAATGAAAGGAGCTGGCATCTCACTCTCTTTGAATCTTCTTTATCATGCTAGGATTAACAGGAAAAAGCTAAAAATTTCAGAATTGCACCGTGCAATGTGGAGATATTACTGTTTGTGCATTTACAATATTCATTGATTTTTGCCATTGAAAAACATGTTTTTCATATACCAGAAATGTTTGAAGCTACTGACTGAATGAAAGGAGCTGGCATCTCACTCTCTTTGAATCTTCTTTATCATGCTAGGATTAACAGGAAAAAGCTAAAAATTTCAGAATTGCACCGTGCAATGTGGAGATATTACTGTTTGTGCATTTACAATATTCATTGATTTTTGCCATTGAAAAACGTCCAGAAATGTTTGAAGCTACTGACTGAATGAAAGGAGCTGGCATCTCACTCTCTTTGAATCTTCTTTATCATGCTAGGATTAACAGGAAAAAGCTAAAAATTTCAGAATTGCACCGTGCAATGTGGAGATATTACTGTTTGTGCATTTACAATATTCATTGATTTTTGCCATTGAAAAACATGTTTTTCATATACCAGAAATGTTTGAAGCTACTGACTGAATGAAAGGAGCTGGCATCTCACTCTCTTTGAATCTTCTTTATCATGCTAGGATTAACAGGAAAAAGCTAAAAATTTCAGAATTGCACCGTGCAATGTGGAGATATTACTGTTTGTGCATTTACAATATTCATTGATTTTTGCCATTGAAAAACATGTTTTTCATATACCAGAAATGTTTGAAGCTACTGACTGAATGAAAGGAGCTGGCATCTCACTCTCTTTGAATCTTCTTTATCATGCTAGGATTAACAGGAAAAAGCTAAAAATTTCAGAATTGCACCGTGCAATGTGGAGATATTACTGTTTGTGCATTTACAATATTCATTGATTTTTGCCATTGAAAAACATGTTTTTCATATACCAGAAATGTTTGAAGCTACTGACTGAATGAAAGGAGCTGGCATCTCACTCTCTTTGAATCTTCTTTATCATGCTAGGATTAACAGGAAAAAGCTAAAAATTTCAGAATTGCACCGTGCAATGTGGAGATATTACTGTTTGTGCATTTACAATATTCATTGATTTTTGCCATTGAAAAACATGTTTTTCATATACCAGAAATGTTTGAAGCTACTGACTGAATGAAAGGAGCTGGCATCTCACTCTCTTTGAATCTTCTTTATCATGCTAGGATTAACAGGAAAAAGCTAAAAATTTCAGAATTGCACCGTGCAATGTGGAGATATTACTGTTTGTGCATTTACAATATTCATTGATTTTTGCCATTGAAAAACGTCCAGAAATGTTTGAAGCTACTGACTGAATGAAAGGAGCTGGCATCTCACTCTCTTTGAATCTTCTTTATCATGCTAGGATTAACAGGAAAAAGCTAAAAATTTCAGAATTGCACCGTGCAATGTGGAGATATTACTGTTTGTGCATTTACAATATTCATTGATTTTTGCCATTGAAAAACATGTTTTTCATATACCAGAAATGTTTGAAGCTACTGACTGAATGAAAGGAGCTGGCATCTCACTCTCTTTGAATCTTCTTTATCATGCTAGGATTAACAGGAAAAAGCTAAAAATTTCAGAATTGCACCGTGCAATGTGGAGATATTACTGTTTGTGCATTTACAATATTCATTGATTTTTGCCATTGAAAAACATGTTTTTCATATACCAGAAATGTTTGAAGCTACTGACTGAATGAAAGGAGCTGGCATCTCACTCTCTTTGAATCTTCTTTATCATGCTAGGATTAACAGGAAAAAGCTAAAAATTTCAGAATTGCACCGTGCAATGTGGAGATATTACTGTTTGTGCATTTACAATATTCATTGATTTTTGCCATTGAAAAACGTCCAGAAATGTTTGAAGCTACTGACTGAATGAAAGGAGCTGGCATCTCACTCTCTTTGAATCTTCTTTATCATGCTAGGATTAACAGGAAAAAGCAAAAAATTTCAGAATTGCACCGTGCAATGTGGAGATATTTCTGTTTGTGCATTTACAATATTCATTGATTTTTGCCATTGAAAAACATGTTTTTCATATACCAGAAATGTTTGAAGCTACTGACTGAATGAAAGGAGCTGGCATCTCACTCTCTTTGAATCTTCTTTATCATGCTAGGATTAACAGGAAAAAGCTAAAAATTTCAGAATTGCACCGTGCAATGTGGAGATATTACTGTTTGTGCATTTACAATATTCATTGATTTTTGCCATTGAAAAAAAGTGTTTTTTCATATACAGAAATGTTTGAAGCTACTGACTGAATGAAAGGAGCTGGCATCTCACTCTCTTTGAATCTTCTTTATCATGCTAGGATTAACAGGAAAAAGCTAAAAATTTCAGAATTGCACCGTGCAATGTGGAGATATTACTGTTTGTGTATTTACAATATTCATTGATTTTTGCCATTGAAAAACGTCCAGAAATGTTTGAAGCTACTGACTGAATGAAAGGAGCTGGCATCTCACTCTCTTTGAATCTTCTTTATCATGCTAGGATTAACAGGAAAAAGCTAAAAATTTCAGAATTGCACCGTGCAATGTGGAGATATTACTGTTTGTGCATTTACAATATTCATTGATTTTTGCCATTGAAAAACATGTTTTTCATATACCAGAAATGTTTGAAGCTACTGACTGAATGAAAGGAGCTGGCATCTCACTCTCTTTGAATCTTCTTTATCATGCTAGGATTAACAGGAAAAAGCTAAAAATTTCAGAATTGCACCGTGCAATGTGGAGATATTACTGTTTGTGCATTTACAATATTCATTGATTTTTGCCATTGAAAAACATGTTTTTCATATACCAGAAATGTTTGAAGCTACTGACTGAATGAAAGGAGCTGGCATCTCACTCTCTTTGAATCTTCTTTATCATGCTAGGATTAACAGGAAAAAGCTAAAAATTTCAGAATTGCACCGTGCAATGTGGAGATATTACTGTTTGTGCATTTACAATATTCATTGATTTTTGCCATTGAAAAACGTCCAGAAATGTTTGAAGCTACTGACTGAATGAAAGGAGCTGGCATCTCACTCTCTTTGAATCTTCTTTATCATGCTAGGATTAACAGGAAAAAGCTAAAAATTTCAGAATTGCACCGTGCAATGTGGAGATATTACTGTTTGTGCATTTACAATATTCATTGATTTTTGCCATTGAAAAACATGTTTTTCATATACCAGAAATGTTTGAAGCTACTGACTGAATGAAAGGAGCTGGCATCTCACTCTCTTTGAATCTTCTTTATCATGCTAGGATTAACAGGAAAAAGCTAAAAATTTCAGAATTGCACCGTGCAATGTGGAGATATTACTGTTTGTGCATTTACAATATTCATTGATTTTTGCCATTGAAAAACATGTTTTTCATATACCAGAAATGTTTGAAGCTACTGACTGAATGAAAGGAGCTGGCATCTCACTCTCTTTGAATCTTCTTTATCATGCTAGGATTAACAGGAAAAAGCTAAAAATTTCAGAATTGCACCGTGCAATGTGGAGATATTACTGTTTGTGCATTTACAATATTCATTGATTTTTGCCATTGAAAACAGCCAGAAATGTTTGAAGCTACTGACTGAATGAAAGGAGCTGGCATCTCACTCTCTTTGAATCTTCTTTATCATGCTAGGATTAACAGGAAAAAGCTAAAAATTTCAGAATTGCACCGTGCAATGTGGAGATATTACTGTTTGTGCATTTACAATATTCATTGATTTTTGCCATTGAAAAACATGTTTTTCATATACCAGAAATGTTTGAAGCTACTGACTGAATGAAAGGAGCTGGCATCTCACTCTCTTTGAATCTTCTTTATCATGCTAGGATTAACAGGAAAAAGCTAAAAATTTCAGAATTGCACCGTGCAATGTGGAGATATTACTGTTTGTGCATTTACAATATTCATTGATTTTTGCCATTGAAAAACATGTTTTTCATATACCAGAAATGTTTGAAGCTACTGACTGAATGAAAGGAGCTGGCATCTCACTCTCTTTGATCTTCTTTATCATGCTAGGATTAACAGGAAAAAGCTAAAAATTTCAGAATTGCACCGTGCAATGTGGAGATATTACTGTTTGTGCATTTACAATATTCATTGATTTTTGCCATTGAAAAACATGTTTTTCATATACAGAAATGTTTGAAGCTACTGACTGAATGAAAGGAGCTGGCATCTCACTCTCTTTGAATCTTCTTTATCATGCTAGGATTAACAGGAAAAAGCTAAAAATTTCAGAATTGCACCGTGCAATGTGGAGATATTACTGTTTGTGCATTTACAATATTCATTGATTTTTGCCATTGAAAAACATGTTTTTCATATACCAGAAATGTTTGAAGCTACTGACTGAATGAAAGGAGCTGGCATCTCACTCTCTTTGAATCTTCTTTATCATGCTAGGATTAACAGGAAAAAGCTAAAAATTTCAGAATTGCACCGTGCAATGTGGAGATATTACTGTTTGTGCATTTACAATATTCATTGATTTTTGCCATTGAAAAACATGTTTTTCATATACCAGAAATGTTTGAAGCTACTGACTGAATGAAAGGAGCTGGCATCTCACTCTCTTTGAATCTTCTTTATCATGCTAGGATTAACAGGAAAAAGCTAAAAATTTCAGAATTGCACCGTGCAATGTGGAGATATTACTGTTTGTGCATTTACAATATTCATTGATTTTTGCCATTGAAAAACATGTTTTCATATATACCAGAAATGTTTGAAGCTACTGACTGAATGAAAGGAGCTGGCATCTCACTCTCTTTGAATCTTCTTTATCATGCTAGGATTAACAGGAAAAAGCTAAAAATTTCAGAATTGCACCGTGCAATGTGGAGATATTACTGTTTGTGCATTTACAATATTCATTGATTTTTGCCATTGAAAAACATGTTTTTCATATACCAGAAATGTTTGAAGCTACTGACTGAATGAAAGGAGCTGGCATCTCACTCTCTTTGAATCTTCTTTATCATGCTAGGATTAACAGGAAAAAGCTAAAAATTTCAGAATTGCACCGTGCAATGTGGAGATATTACTGTTTGTGCATTTACAATATTCATTGATTTTTGCCATTGAAAAACATGTTTTTCATATACCAGAAATGTTTGAAGCTACTGACTGAATGAAAGGAGCTGGCATCTCACTCTCTTTGAATCTTCTTTATCATGCTAGGATTAACAGGAAAAAGCTAAAAATTTCAGAATTGCACCGTGCAATGTGGAGATATTACTGTTTGTGCATTTACAATATTCATTGATTTTTGCCATTGAAAAACATGTTTTTCATATACCAGAAATGTTTGAAGCTACTGACTGAATGAAAGGAGCTGGCATCTCACTCTCTTTGAATCTTCTTTATCATGCTAGGATTAACAGGAAAAAGCTAAAAATTTCAGAATTGCACCGTGCAATGTGGAGATATTACTGTTTGTGCATTTACAATATTCATTGATTTTTGCCATTGAAAAACATGTTTTTCATATACCAGAAATGTTTGAAGCTACTGACTGAATGAAAGGAGCTGGCATCTCACTCTCTTTGAATCTTCTTTATCATGCTAGGATTAACAGGAAAAAGCTAAAAATTTCAGAATTGCACCGTGCAATGTGGAGATATTACTGTTTGTGCATTTACAATATTCATTGATTTTTGCCATTGAAAAACATGTTTTTCATATACCAGAAATGTTTGAAGCTACTGACTGAATGAAAGGAGCTGGCATCTCACTCTCTTTGAATCTTCTTTATCATGCTAGGATTAACAGGAAAAAGCTAAAAATTTCAGAATTGCACCGTGCAATGTGGAGATATTACTGTTTGTGCATTTACAATATTCATTGATTTTTGCCATTGAAAAACATGTTTTCATATACCAGAAATGTTTGAAGCTACTGACTGAATGAAAGGAGCTGGCATCTCACTCTCTTTGAATCTTCTTTATCATGCTAGGATTAACAGGAAAAAGCTAAAAATTTCAGAATTGCACCGTGCAATGTGGAGATATTACTGTTTGTGCATTTACAATATTCATTGATTTTTGCCATTGAAAAACATGTTTTTCATATACCAGAAATGTTTGAAGCTACTGACTGAATGAAAGGAGCTGGCATCTCACTCTCTTTGAATCTTCTTTATCATGCTAGGATTAACAGGAAAAAGCTAAAAATTTCAGAATTGCACCGTGCAATGTGGAGATATTACTGTTTGTGCATTTACAATATTCATTGATTTTTGCCATTGAAAAACAGTCCAGAAATGTTTGAAGCTACTGACTGAATGAAAGGAGCTGGCATCTCACTCTCTTTGAATCTTCTTTATCATGCTAGGATTAACAGGAAAAAGCTAAAAATTTCAGAATTGCACCGTGCAATGTGGAGATATTACTGTTTGTGCATTTACAATATTCATTGATTTTTGCCATTGAAAAACATGTTTTTCAATAACCAGAAATGTTTGAAGCTACTGACTGAATGAAAGGAGCTGGCATCTCACTCTCTTTGAATCTTCTTTATCATGCTAGGATTAACAGGAAAAAGCTAAAAATTTCAGAATTGCACCGTGCAATGTGGAGATATTACTGTTTGTGCATTTACAATATTCATTGATTTTTGCCATTGAAAAACGTCCAGAAATGTTTGAAGCTACTGACTGAATGAAAGGAGCTGGCATCTCACTCTCTTTGAATCTTCTTTATCATGCTAGGATTAACAGGAAAAAGCTAAAAATTTCAGAATTGCACCGTGCAATGTGGAGATATTACTGTTTGTGCATTTACAATATTCATTGATTTTTGCCATTGAAAAACATGTTTTTCCATATACCAGAAATGTTTGAAGCTACTGACTGAATGAAAGGAGCTGGCATCTCACTCTCTTTGAATCTTCTTTATCATGCTAGGATTAACAGGAAAAAGCTAAAAATTTCAGAATTGCACCGTGCAATGTGGAGATATTACTGTTTGTGCATTTACAATATTCATTGATTTTTGCCATTGAAAAACGTCCAGAAATGTTTGAAGCTACTGACTGAATGAAAGGAGCTGGCATCTCACTCTCTTTGAATCTTCTTTATCATGCTAGGATTAACAGGAAAAAGCTAAAAATTTCAGAATTGCACCGTGCAATGTGGAGATATTACTGTTTGTGCATTTACAATATTCATTGATTTTTGCCATTGAAAAACGTCCAGAAATGTTTGAAGCTACTGACTGAATGAAAGGAGCTGGCATCTCACTCTCTTTGAATCTTCTTTATCATGCTAGGATTAACAGGAAAAAGCTAAAAATTTCAGAATTGCACCGTGCAATGTGGAGATATTACTGTTTGTGCATTTACAATATTCATTGATTTTTGCCATTGAAAAACGTCCAGAAATGTTTGAAGCTACTGACTGAATGAAAGGAGCTGGCATCTCACTCTCTTTGAATCTTCTTTATCATGCTAGGATTAACAGGAAAAAGCTAAAAATTTCAGAATTGCACCGTGCAATGTGGAGATATTACTGTTTGTGCATTTACAATATTCATTGATTTTTGCCATTGAAAAACATGTTTTTCATATACCAGAAATGTTTGAAGCTACTGACTGAATGAAAGGAGCTGGCATCTCACTCTCTTTGAATCTTCTTTATCATGCTAGGATTAACAGGAAAAAGCTAAAAATTTCAGAATTGCACCGTGCAATGTGGAGATATTACTGTTTGTGCATTTACAATATTCATTGATTTTTGCCATTGAAAAACGTTTTTATATACCAGAAATGTTTGAAGCTACTGACTGAATGAAAGGAGCTGGCATCTCACTCTCTTTGAATCTTCTTTATCATGCTAGGATTAACAGGAAAAAGCTAAAAATTTCAGAATTGCACCGTGCAATGTGGAGATATTACTGTTTGTGCATTTACAATATTCATTGATTTTTGCCATTGAAAAACATGTTTTTCATATACCAGAAATGTTTGAAGCTACTGACTGAATGAAAGGAGCTGGCATCTCACTCTCTTTGAATCTTCTTTATCATGCTAGGATTAACAGGAAAAAGCTAAAAATTTCAGAATTGCACCGTGCAATGTGGAGATATTACTGTTTGTGCATTTACAATATTCATTGATTTTTGCCATTGAAAAACATGTTTTTCATATACCAGAAATGTTTGAAGCTACTGACTGAATGAAAGGAGCTGGCATCTCACTCTCTTTGAATCTTCTTTATCATGCTAGGATTAACAGGAAAAAGCTAAAAATTTCAGAATTGCACCGTGCAATGTGGAGATATTACTGTTTGTGCATTTACAATATTCATTGATTTTTGCCATTGAAAAACATGTTTTTCATATACCAGAAATGTTTGAAGCTACTGACTGAATGAAAGGAGCTGGCATCTCACTCTCTTTGAATCTTCTTTATCATGCTAGGATTAACAGGAAAAAGCTAAAAATTTCAGAATTGCACCGTGCAATGTGGAGATATTACTGTTTGTGCATTTACAATATTCATTGATTTTTGCCATTGAAAAACATGTTTTTCATATACCAGAAATGTTTGAAGCTACTGACTGAATGAAAGGAGCTGGCATCTCACTCTCTTTGAATCTTCTTTATCATGCTAGGATTAACAGGAAAAAGCTAAAAATTTCAGAATTGCACCGTGCAATGTGGAGATATTACTGTTTGTGCATTTACAATATTCATTGATTTTTGCCATTGAAAAACATGTTTTTCATATACCAGAAATGTTTGAAGCTACTGACTGAATGAAAGGAGCTGGCATCTCACTCTCTTTGAATCTTCTTTATCATGCTAGGATTAACAGGAAAAAGCTAAAAATTTCAGAATTGCACCGTGCAATGTGGAGATATTACTGTTTGTGCATTTACAATATTCATTGATTTTTGCCATTGAAAAACATGTTTTTCATATACCAGAAATGTTTGAAGCTACTGACTGAATGAAAGGAGCTGGCATCTCACTCTCTTTGAATCTTCTTTATCATGCTAGGATTAACAGGAAAAAGCTAAAAATTTCAGAATTGCACCGTGCAATGTGGAGATATTACTGTTTGTGCATTTACAATATTCATTGATTTTTGCCATTGAAAAACGTCCAGAAATGTTTGAAGCTACTGACTGAATGAAAGGAGCTGGCATCTCACTCTCTTTGAATCTTCTTTATCATGCTAGGATTAACAGGAAAAAGCTAAAAATTTCAGAATTGCACCGTGCAATGTGGAGATATTACTGTTTGTGCATTTACAATATTCATTGATTTTTGCCATTGAAAAACATGTTTTTCATATACCAGAAATGTTTGAAGCTACTGACTGAATGAAAGGAGCTGGCATCTCACTCTCTTTGAATCTTCTTTATCATGCTAGGATTAACAGGAAAAAGCTAAAAATTTCAGAATTGCACCGTGCAATGTGGAGATATTACTGTTTGTGCATTTACAATATTCATTGATTTTTGCCATTGAAAAACATGTTTTTCATATACCAGAAATGTTTGAAGCTACTGACTGAATGAAAGGAGCTGGCATCTCACTCTCTTTGAATCTTCTTTATCATGCTAGGATTAACAGGAAAAAGCTAAAAATTTCAGAATTGCACCGTGCAATGTGGAGATATTACTGTTTGTGCATTTACAATATTCATTGATTTTTGCCATTGAAAAACGTCCAGAAATGTTTGAAGCTACTGACTGAATGAAAGGAGCTGGCATCTCACTCTCTTTGAATCTTCTTTATCATGCTAGGATTAACAGGAAAAAGCAAAAAATTTCAGAATTGCACCGTGCAATGTGGAGATATTTCTGTTTGTGCATTTACAATATTCATTGATTTTTGCCATTGAAAAACATGTTTTTCATATACCAGAAATGTTTGAAGCTACTGACTGAATGAAAGGAGCTGGCATCTCACTCTCTTTGAATCTTCTTTATCATGCTAGGATTAACAGGAAAAAGCTAAAAATTTCAGAATTGCACCGTGCAATGTGGAGATATTACTGTTTGTGCATTTACAATATTCATTGATTTTTGCCATTGAAAAACGTCCAGAAATGTTTGAAGCTACTGACTGAATGAAAGGAGCTGGCATCTCACTCTCTTTGAATCTTCTTTATCATGCTAGGATTAACAGGAAAAAGCTAAAAATTTCAGAATTGCACCGTGCAATGTGGAGATATTACTGTTTGTGTATTTACAATATTCATTGATTTTTGCCATTGAAAAACGTCCAGAAATGTTTGAAGCTACTGACTGAATGAAAGGAGCTGGCATCTCACTCTCTTTGAATCTTCTTTATCATGCTAGGATTAACAGGAAAAAGCTAAAAATTTCAGAATTGCACCGTGCAATGTGGAGATATTACTGTTTGTGCATTTACAATATTCATTGATTTTTGCCATTGAAAAACATGTTTTTCATATACCAGAAATGTTTGAAGCTACTGACTGAATGAAAGGAGCTGGCATCTCACTCTCTTTGAATCTTCTTTATCATGCTAGGATTAACAGGAAAAAGCTAAAAATTTCAGAATTGCACCGTGCAATGTGGAGATATTACTGTTTGTGCATTTACAATATTCATTGATTTTTGCCATTGAAAAACATGTTTTTCATATACCAGAAATGTTTGAAGCTACTGACTGAATGAAAGGAGCTGGCATCTCACTCTCTTTGAATCTTCTTTATCATGCTAGGATTAACAGGAAAAAGCTAAAAATTTCAGAATTGCACCGTGCAATGTGGAGATATTACTGTTTGTGCATTTACAATATTCATTGATTTTTGCCATTGAAAAACGTCCAGAAATGTTTGAAGCTACTGACTGAATGAAAGGAGCTGGCATCTCACTCTCTTTGAATCTTCTTTATCATGCTAGGATTAACAGGAAAAAGCTAAAAATTTCAGAATTGCACCGTGCAATGTGGAGATATTACTGTTTGTGCATTTACAATATTCATTGATTTTTGCCATTGAAAAACATGTTTTTCATATACCAGAAATGTTTGAAGCTACTGACTGAATGAAAGGAGCTGGCATCTCACTCTCTTTGAATCTTCTTTATCATGCTAGGATTAACAGGAAAAAGCTAAAAATTTCAGAATTGCACCGTGCAATGTGGAGATATTACTGTTTGTGCATTTACAATATTCATTGATTTTTGCCATTGAAAAACATGTTTTTCATATACCAGAAATGTTTG
>NW_027370279.1:0-36996 GCF_046119375.1 Phyllobates terribilis
GGACGTGGTGAAGGCGAAGGCGGTGGAGTGGGTTGTTTCTCCGGGACTATTGGGGTTTGGATTTGAGGAGCTGAGGTAACTGGAGGAAGTGCTTGTGATGTGGACGGTGGTGCTGAGGAAGCGGTGGTGATATTGTCCATAAACGCCTTGTACTTGAGGTATTCGGCCCACTTTCCTGCGCTGATGCTCAAAGGATTTGCCATTTTGGGAAATTGGAGGTGAGCTTAGTGAGGGGGAGAGAGAGAGATTTAGAGGGAGAATTTATGTATGGGATGAATAGTGTGAAGTGGTAAAGGGGGTATGAATCTGGGTTGGGAGGTATTCATAGAAGGCATTGAATGGTAGAATCCCGACGGCTTTATGTCAGTTCATATACGGCGTCTCTATCTCCGCAGAAGCAAGTAGCCATTGGGGAACTGGCGAGTGATGATTACCAATAAAATAGCCGACCATTGAGATGCTCGTTCCCTAAGATTATGTCGGCCCCATGCTCAGTTTCTATTCTAGTATGAGCTTAACCCTTTTCTTGGTTTCTCGGTCCCTATGAATACTTGGTCCCCATGTCTACATATCTCCTGATATGCGCATGTCGATTCTCATACTACTCGGTCCCCATCTTTTTGATGTGATGTGTCTCTGATGTAGGGATGACTCCCTTCTAGCTCGATCTAGACAACACAAGCATTCACAAGACGAAACAACAACAAAACAAAGATAGCCTCCAATGGACACTATCTTAGGAAAACAAGAGAATGAAATGGAAAAGAAGATAGATTGATGCTCCACACCTTCCTTACATCAACATGAGTACCTTGGACTTAACCTTGACACAACACGAGGAGAAAAGAAGACCCTTTGCTTACAACTCAACACAAGAGGTGATAATGACTCCTAAAGCTTCAAGAGGATGTCTAGTGTGGTTTGTGGGATGGGACTCTCGGAGTACTCTTCACAAAACACCTAGACGAACATTGTTCAACCATGAAGCTTGAGAGGTTCACAAGTCTCCTTGAGACTATTAAAAGCAAAAGTTCTCAAAATGGAAAAAGGGTCCTAAAACATAGTTTCAAGAGAGCTTTTATACCCCTGTGGAACCGGAGCCCTAGAGCACTCTAAACATATATAAGTTAAGTCTAAAATACACTTAGATAAGTCCTTGACAAAGAGTGAGGTCAAGGCTCTAAGGGGGAAAACACAACACATAGATGAAAATGACTAAGTGTTCAAGAGTTTCTGGATTGTCGGGAAGGTAGTTTTGGTTGAAACTGCAGCCTCTTAGGATCTCTGTTGAGCTATGATCTTGTCATCAAAGTTGTTGAGTAACTCCTCCTGTGAGACATACTAGAATATTGGGAGCAATGGTGTTCATCTCTTGGGTCATTGAGGTGTACAAAGTAGCTTCCTTGATCATGCTTTCAAGGTCTTCTTCTAGCTTCCTTGATCTGGCTCTTGTGACTGGACCTTGTGTGGTTGGCCTAGGTGATGGTCCTCAATCATCATATCCTTCTTGAAAAGGGCTTGACCTCAGGCTAACTTCATCTTTGATGTGTAAGGCTGCATTGGGTCATCTCTCTCCTTGGTGTCATCATGTCCTTTCCATAGAGCGTGAGGTCTCCTACATTGAATGTGGGTTGACTCCAAATTTCTCTGGTAGTTCAATGACACATGCATTGTCACCAACCACCCTTAGCACTTTGAAAGGTCTGTCACCCCTTGGATAGAGCTTGGAAGTCCTTAGGTTAGGAAACCTTTCCTTCCAGAGGTGCACCCAAACTAGGTCTCCTTCCTTGAATATCACCTTCCTCCTATGCTTGTTCTTGCTTCTTGCCACATCTTGTGCAAGCTTTTCAAGCCTCATCCTAGTCCTTTCATGTAACTCCTTGATGTGTTCCACCTGGTTCTCCGCACTGAAGTCACACTTCTCTTTGCAAGGCAAAGGACTAAGCTCAAAAGGAGTTAGGGGGTTAGTTCCATAAACACACATGAATGGGATCAAATTGGTGGATGGGTGTATGGATCTATTATAAGAAAACTTCACATGAGGTAGCGTGTCTTCCCAATCCTTAAGGTTTTTCTTTATCACTGTCCTAAGCAAGGTTCCTAGGATTCTATTGGTCCTTCAGTTTGGCCATTAGTTTGTGGGTGACTAGAGGTTGAGAATAATAATCTAGTTCCTAGCTTTCCCCACAGTGTTCTCCAAAAATGGCTCAGAATTTACTGTCTCTATCACTCACAATGGGAATAGGTACTTCATGTAGTCTTACCACCTCACTAAAGAATAGGTTAGCCAAGTTGGTGGCATCATCAGTTTTGTGACAAGCTATGAAGTGTGCCATCTTACTAAACCTATCTACCACTACGAAGATAGAATCTCTACCTTTCCTAGTCCTAGGCACTCCCACTATAAAGTCCATACTAATGTCAAACCATGGTGCACTAGGTGTGGGTAGTGGTGTGTATAATCCTTGAGGTTTCACTTTGGACTTATCTTTAAGACATTCAATGCAATTTCTAAGCATAGTCTCTACATATCTAAGCATGTGTGGACAGAAGAAATGAGTGTAGAGCATGACATAAGTTTTATCCCTTCTATAGTGTCCCATGAGTCCTCCCTTGTGAGCTTCCTCAACAAGGAAGAGTCTTAAGGAACACCTAGGAATGCATACCTTGTCCACCTTGAACAAGAATCCATCAAACAAGTAAAACTTTTCCATTGGACCCTTGTCTCTGCAGTGTGTAAAGATGGTGCTAAATGCCATGTCTTCCTCATAGAGCTCCTTGATGTAGGCAAAGCCTAACACCTTAGAGTCAAGTGTAGTGAGTAAGACATGTCTCCTAGACAAAGCATCTACAACAATATTGTCTTTCCCTTTCTTATACTTGATAATATAAGGGAAAGTTTCAATGAATTCCATCCACCTACCATGCCTTCTATCTAGTTTGTCTTGGCTTAAAGTGTTTAAGTGACGCATGGTCAGTATGCAAGACAAACTCAGATGGCCGTAGATAGTGTTTCCATGTCTTAAGGACTCTAAACAAAGCATAGAGTTCCTTATCATAAGTAGAATAGTTGAGGCTAGCACCTTTGAGTTTTTCACTAAATAAAGCTATGCATTTGCCCTCTTTCATAAGCACACCTCCAATTCCAAGACCGTAAGCATCACACTCTACATCGAATAGTTTGGAGAAGTCAACCAACACCAAGAGTGGTGCCTTAGTTAGCTTGATCTTGAGCTCATGGAAGGCTTTCGCTTGCTTTCCATCCCAGGTAAAGGGTGTGTTATTCTTTGTGAGCTCAGTGAGAAGTGAGGATATGGTGCTAAATTCCCTCACAAACCTTATATAGAAGCTGGCTAGTCCTTGGAAGCTCCTTACTTGTGTGACACTAGTGGGTGTTGGCCATTCTTGGATAGCCTTCATCTTGTCTTTGTCCACTTCTAGACCTCTTGAGCTCACTACAAAGCCAAGAAAAGTGACTTGATTAGAGTAGAAGTCACACTTATTTAGGTTAGCAAAACGAAATTCAGTTTTGAGTTTGGATAATACTTCCCTTAAGTGTACTTCATGGTCTTGTGAAGACTTAGAGTAGATGAGTATGTAATTAAAGTATACCACCACAGACTTGTTTATGTAGTCTCTGAGGCCATATGGAATGAAATGCCATTCATAGAGACGAAACTTAGTCTTGAATGTAGTCTTCACTCATCACCCTCCTTCATTCTGATTTGGTAGTAGCCACTCTTAAGGTCAATCTTGGAGAATCAAATGACTCCATGGAGCTCATCTAGCATATCATCAAGCCTAGGTATGGAGTGCATATACTTATTGGTTATGTTGTTGATGGCCCTACAGTCCTCACACATTTTCCATGTTCCCTCCTTCTTAGGAACTAGCAATACTGGTACAACACAAGTTGACAGGCTTTTCCTCACATAGACTTTCTTCAAAACCTCCCACACTTGATCATCTACCTCTTGAATCTCATTTGGGTTCATTTTTAGGCTGGTCTATTAGGTAGTGTGGCCCTTGGGATGAAGTCAATTTGATGCTATATGCCTCTGAATGGTGGTAGTCCTTGAGGTAGCTCTTCAGGGAACACTTCCTTGAAGAATTCTAGTACTTGTTGTATGGAAGGAAGGAGTCCTTCAAAGCTTCCTTCTGAGGATAAAGGGTGAGTCTTGGTCATGCACATGAGCCTTGTGTCCCTAGGTAGGCATTGATCATGGATCTCTTCCTTTGAAGATAGCAATGCAATCTGTCCCTTGTCTTGCCCTTGAACCTTGTTCCTCACCTTGTCACTAGTCTTAACCTTCTCCTTGTTTCTCTTTTGCTCTGCAGCCTCGACGATCTGTAAGGGAGTCATATGCTTGAGAGTAATATGCTTATCATTGAACAAGAAAGTATACTTTTTAGTAAAACCATCATGGTTCACTTTGTTATAATGTTGCCAAGGTCTTCCTAAGAGTACGTGACAAGCTTGCATAGGTAGTATGTCACATACGATGGTGTCTACATAATGGCCTATCTTGAGAGTCACCGTACATTGTCTATGGACCTTAAGATCACCACAATCATTCATCCAATGTAACTTCTAAGGCCTAGGGTGTAAAACAGAGTTAAATTGAAGTTTGGTTATGAATTCAGTGCTAGCAATGTTACAACAACTTTCCCCATTTATGATCAATTCACACAACTTGTCTTTGACTAAATACCTAGTATGGAACAAGTTCTCTCTCTGGTTATCCTCTACTAGCTCAGATTGAACACATAAAGTCCTCTTACATATCAAAATTTCACCTTGGTCATATTCTAATTCATCTTCATCAACTAATTCATTTTCATGCTCGTCTATGTGATTAAGGTCATGGATTTCATCTTGATCACTCTCTGAATCATATTGACCTAGATGGTTAACTATCATAGTTCTCTTGTTAGGACAATCTATTATATAATGACCTTTTGCTTTACACTTAAAGCATTCAATGTTACTAGTCTTAGGGTTCATAGAAGTAGTAGCATTAGGAGGGTTAGAAGTACTTCCCTTGTTTCCAAATGTCGTGCATTGGGGCTTAGAGAGCTGGTTTGATGTTCATTTGTAAGGCTCCCTTTGAGGTTAACATCCTTGGCTTGGTTAGGTGTAGAAGTTCCAACCTTTCCCTTCCAAGTATTGTTGGAACTACTGGCCTTTGTTCCTTGGAAAGCTCTAGCCTTGAGCTTTCTTTCACCTTTGATTGCATTGTGGAGAAGTTTAGTGCTAGTGTTGTATGGGTACATGTCAACCTCCATGGCAATGCAAGAGTTGAGCACTCTAAGATACCTAGAATTTGTGGCTTCCTCATCTTCCCTTACATTGTCCTTGATCATAGCTACATGCATAGCATTGAAAGCTTCCCCTACACTCATGGAACCTTGCCTATGACTTTCAAGTCGTTGTCTAACTTATCTATAGTAGTGTGTAGATATTTACTTTGCCTTCATCAAATCCTTCATCTCTTTCCAAGTGTTCACTGGTTAGATTCTGACATGATGAACAACAAACACCAAAATGGGTTAAGTGTTAGAATAATAACAAGTTTCCGTGTAGTGGTCTTTGGTGGCTCTCTCTCACCACTCTAGTAAATGTGCTCCCTATGATTTTCCTGTTTTGTGAAGAGTAACACACAAGGAGTGAGTACACACAATTGATTACCGTAGACAAACTCAAGAGCTAGGTAGAAAAGGGTCTCAACGTTCACTACTTCACTACTCTCGGCTTATAAGAAGTGTAAAGTAAGTAAGTGTTTAGGCTTGAAGAAACAAGTTAAGGAGTTACATCAGGCTTGAACCTTGAATGTGGACTTGAGAAGCTTCAGTTTGAGTCCAAAGTGTTTAAGATAGGTGATGTAAAAAGAGGTTTGAAGCCTTGACAACTTGGTTGTCGGCTAAGCCAAAGAGGGTTAAGGTGTTAGGATGCATGTGAGAGGCTCATGGAAATCCTCTCTCCTCCTTGTATTGAATGTTTTTAGAGTCACTTGGACACGTACAAAATGTTTCAAAAGAAACGTTACAATAAAAAGTCACAAGACTAACTTAAGGTGCTACCTCTTTTAATGTTAAGAACCGGTTTTTCCAAATGTTTTCTTTCCTCTTTTGTTACAATCTTGGAAGACCAAATATTGGAAAATAAAGTAGGTAAATTGCTGGTGAAAAGGCACGAATGACCTGATCTCTGGCACGAGGCGAAATGGCAGGGGGTCGGTCAAAAATGGGTGCAAGCCTAGCTATTGTCCATCGGGTAATAGGGTGAATGACAAGTTGTTTTACCTGCTTTCCCACGCGCTCTCCTTTGAGCTGTTTCCTTTTATTTCTTTTTGAATTTTAAGTCAACAACCTTGACTAGGAATGTGACTTGATGGGACACAATGGGGACGTGTTTGATTCGAGGGTGGCTCAAGCTTTTTATGGCTTCATGCATCCACAAATTTATGTATTCTGCCCAGGTAGTGGGTTTGGCTATGTGTGATCTTGACACTCCTTCTTCGAACTTAGTTATCCTCAAGGACACTTCAAATAACAAGTCTATGGCTTCCTTCCTGCAAAAAGAATCACCAGATTAGCAAGAGAAACAACAAGAACACAAGACACAAAGTTGGGTGTTGGACTGTTTTTGTTCCTTCAACCATGTAGTTGCAAGGGGTTTTGGGGTTGATTAATGGCTTGGATTGTGAAGTCAACCTTATATATGATACCACTTGATGTAGGTATGACTCCTTTCTAGCTCGATCTAGACATCACAAGCATTCACAAGAGGAAACGACAACAAAACCAAGATAGCCTCCAATGGACACTATCTTAGGAAAACAAGAGAATGAAATGGAAAAAGAGATAGATTGATGCTCCAAACCTTACTTACATCAACATGAGTACCTTGCACTTAACCTTGACACAACACGAGGAGAAAAGAAGACCCTTTGCTTACAACTCAACACAAGAGATGATAATGACTCCTAAAGCACCAAGAGGATGTTTAATGTGGTTTGTGGAAGGGGAATCTTGGAGTACTCTTCAAAAAACAACTAGGATGGAAATTGTTCAAGCATGAAGCTTTAAAGGTTCATAAGTATCCTTGAGACTATTAAAACAAAAAGTTCTCAAAATGGCATAAGGGTCCTAAACATAGTTTCTAGAGAGCTTTTATACCCTTGTGGAACCGGGGCCCTAGATCACTCTAATAATACATAAGTTAAGTAAAAAATAAACTTAAAGAAGTCCTTGATAAATAGTGAGGTCAAGGCTCTAAGGGGGAAAACACAACACATAGCCGAGAATGACTAAGTGATCAAGAGTTGTTGGATTGTCGGAAAGGTGGTTATGGTTGAAACTATAGCCTCTTAGGGTCCTTGTTGACCTTTCGGCTTGTCATAAGAGTTGTTGAGTAACTCCCCCTCTGAGACATACTAGAATATTGGGAGCAATGATGTTCATCTCATGGGTCATTGAGGTGCACAAAGTAGTTTCATTTATCATGATTGGAAGTTCTTCTTCTAGCTTCCTTGCTCTGGCTCTTGTGATTGGCCCTTGTGTGGTTGTCCTAGGTGATGGTCCTCCATCAGTCTCAGTTCCCATATCTGGTGGGATATTTTAACTTGCTTAAGCACATAATAATTTTACACATACAAAGGGACATAGAAGCTCTTTCAAAAACAACAAGTGCTAAGCATATATGGGTAGGCTATTTGTCATCTCAGTGAATATTCCCAGTTGTGGCTTTTTTTGCTCATAGGGAACGTGACACCAAGATCTAGGCTAAGGGACTGGCTCATAAGCATGAATCATAATTGGGGGGCTTGATCATATGGTTAACAAGCGATCATCTTGCTTATATGCGATGGCTTGAAAATGAAGAGCATGCATATTGATCAAATTTTAGCAAGAAATAGTACAATCCTAGAAGGTCCTAATCAAGCGTTTATCATTTAGCCTCACACGGGTTTATGTCAGGTAACATACGGTCCCTCAATCTTCGCAGAAGCAAGTGGTAGTTGGGGAACTGGCGAGTGATGATTACCTATAAAATAGCCGACCGTTGAGATGCTCGATCCCTATGATTATGTCGGTCCCCATGCTCAGTTCTTATTCTAGTCTGCGCATAACCCTTTTCTCGGCTACTCGGTCCTCGTGATTACTTGGTCCCCATGTCTACATGTCTCTTGATCTGTTCTTGTCGTTTCACATACTACTCGGTCCTCATCTTTTTGAAGTGATGTATCTCAGTTCGCATACTTGGTGGGATATTTTAACTTGATTAAGAACATAATAATTTCACACACACAAAGGGACATAGAAGCTCTTTTGAAAACAAAAAGTGCTAAGCATATATGTTATCTTGGTGAATATTCCCAGTTGTGGCTTTTTTTGGTAATAGGGAACATGACACCAAGATCTAGGCTAAGGGACTGGCTCATAAGCATGAATCATATCTGGGGGGTTTGATCATATGGTAAAGAAGAAATCGTCTTGCTTATATATGATGGCTTGAAAATTAAGAGCTTACAAATGGATCAAATTTTAGACAGAAATAGTACAATCCTAGAAGGGCCTAATGAAGCATTTATCATTTAGCCTCACCCAGAGCATGCAAAGAACGTATAACTTTCAAGAGTACATACTAGGTTCGGGCACATATTAGTCCTAAGTTACCAAGTTTAAAAGAAGTAACATTTACATAAGTTTAAGGGAAGAGGCTTACACTGAGGGAGATGCTTAATGAAGAGGGATCAATCCCAAGTGAAGTCTGAGTTTGACGAATGGTTCCTTGTTCAAGGCCTTGGTGAAAATGTATGCTATTTTATCCTCAGTCCTACAATGCGTGAGCTCTATGTTCTTCTTCTCCACATTGTCTCAAAGGAAGTGATGAAACACGTCAATGTGCTTAGTTCGAGAATGATGTACAGGGTTCTTTGAGATATTGATCGCACTAGTGTTATCCAACCTTATTTCAATTGAGACCATCGAAATACAGAAGTCCTTGAGTTGTTGCTTGAGCCATATAAGTTGAGCACAACAAGAATCATTTGATATGTAGCCGGCCTTGGTGGTAGACACAACTACTGAATTTTGCTTGCGAGAGCCCCAAGAGACAAGTCAAGGGACTAGGAATTGAGCCATAGCTGAGGTTCTCTTTCGATCAATGAGATAACCTACATAGTCAGCATCTATGTGTCCAAGGGTAAAATCACAGTTCTTACGGTACCATAAACACAAATTGTCAGTCCCTTTTAAGTAGCAAAAGATTTGCTTGATGATAGATACATGCGACTCCCTTGGATTGGATTAAAATCGTGCACATAGACTCACTGTAAAAACAATATCAGGCCTATAGGTGGTCAGGTACATCAAAGATCCTACCATACCTCTATAATATGCCTCGTTCGCCTTTGGGCCATGAAGGTCAGCATCGAGCTTAGTGCATGTGGACACTGGAGTGTGAAGGGGCTTGCTATTATCCATCCTAAACTTCGTGATGATCTCCCTTAAATACTTTTGTTGATGGATTTGAATGCCCTCAGCCTTTAGCACCACTTGAAGGCCGAGAAAGAAGTTGAGTTCCCCAATCATGCTCATGTTGAATTTGTTGCTCATCACATCTTTGAATTTCTCTACAAGCGACATGTTCGTAGAGTAAAAAATAATATCATCTACATATACCTGAACCACTAGGATATCGCCCTTAAGTTCCTGGATGAAGAGCGCCTTGTCGATTGTCCCCTTTTTGTAGTTATTGGCGAGGAGGTACTCAGAGAGACAATCATACCATGCCCTTGGTGGTTGCTTTAATCCATAGAGTGCCTTGTCCAGTAAATACATGTGCTCAGGGTGTTTTGAGTCCACAAAGCCTAAAGGGTTGCTTCACGTACACTTCTTCGTTGAGCACACCATTGTGGAAGCTTGTCTTCACATCCATTTGAAATAGCTTGAAGCCCTTGTGTGAAGCAAAGTCTATCAAAAGACGAATAGCTTCTAATCGAGTGACTGGAGCATAGGTCTCGTCTTAGTCAATCCCCTCTTTTTGGTTGTACCCTTGAGCTACTAGACGCGCTTTGTTCCTTACCGCAGCTCCTGAGTCATCAAGCTTGTTTTGAAATACCCAGCGAGTGCCTATTATGGTGCGATTGGAGGGCTTAGGAACTAGGCACCAAACTTGATTCTGCTCGAATTCATGAAGCTCTTCTTGCATGGTTGCAACCCAATCTGGATGAAGGATGGACTCTTTGATGTTCTTAGGCTCAGTGAGTGAGACGAAGGTGTTGAAGGCACATAGGCTGATCTCAGAAGCGGCTTCATCAAGTTCTTCAACGATTCCCTCTAGATGTACTAGTTGATCTACGCGAGAGTGAGTGTGAATTCCAGAGTGGACAGGTGAGCATGTTCTCTAGAGGGTAAGCACCTCTTTGTTGAAAGGCTCTAGTTGGAGGCACTGTGATCTAGACGGTTCCTGAATGAGAGGGCCCTTCATCATCACTCTCTGTGTCTGGACCAGAGGGAACTGAAGCTATATATGTAGGGGCGAGTGGATTCAGGGATTGAGGAGGAGGGGCTCGATAATTTTCTGAAGGTGCTTCTATGAGGGTGACTTCTGGGAATGGGTCGAAGGTATTTGACAAAGGAGAATGGAACGTGCCTTTATCAAACACCACATGTATGCTCTCCTCGAAGGTTATTGTTCTCTGGTTGAACACCTTGTATGCTTTACTTGTTGGGACGTATCCAAGAAAGATGGCTTCATCACTTCGTGCATCGAACTTACCCAAGTTGTCTTTTCCATTGTTTAGCACATAGCACTTGAATCCAAATAGATTGAAATGATAGATGCTTGGAGGATATCCCTTGATTAACTCGTATGGAGTCTTTCCTAGTGAAGGTCGTAGAAGGGATATGTTGGTGATGTAGCACGATGTGTTCACCGCTTCATCCGAAAGTGAGGGGGAGACTCCTCTTTGAAGTAGCATAGTGCACGCCATCTCCACTAACGTCATGTTCTTTCGTTCAAATACTCCATTCTGTTGTGGAGTCCTAGGGGATGAGAAGTTGCGAGCTATTCCCCTTTCAATGTAGTAGCTCAACATATCGCCATTCTCGAATTCAATTCCATGGTCTGATCTTATATAGCACACCTTTAGTGATAGAGAGTTCTCAAGAAGGGTGACTAGCTCGCTAAAGCGCGAGAAGGCTTGATCCTTGGAGCGCAAGAATAAGGTCCATGTGAACCTGGAATAGTTGTCTAGGATCACAAAGATATAACGTGCTCCACCAGGGCTTTGAACACACATCAACCCACAAAGTTCCATGTGGAGTAGCTCGAGGGGCTTTTTTGTTGTGATGTCTGGCTTAGATTTGAATGAGCTCCTAAATTGCTTGCCCTTGACACAATTAGCACAGTGTGTCATGTTCTCTGTCTTGATGAGAGGTAAGCCTCAGACTAGCTCCTTTGCATGTAGCTTGTGTAGGAGGTGTAGATTGACGTGCCCTAGACTTTGATGCCACAAAGCGGTTTGATATTATATTGTATCAAGGAAAAGTTTACTCTTTGGGATGTAGCTGGAGTCGAATATATACGTGTTATTGACTCGCTTTCCAATTAAAATGATTTCTCTAGTAGCGCTTCTCACAAAGAACTTCGAGGTAGTGAAATTCACCTCGTTTGGTCCCTCATCACAGAGCTGAGCTACACTTAGGAGATTATAGTGAAGGCTCTCCATAAAGTTCACCATTTGGATCTCTATCTTGTCATTGAGGTGTACATTTCCATGTCCAGTGATTTCTCTAGCTCTCTTGTCACCAAAAGATACGCTTCTACCATCATATTCCTAAAAACTTTATAATATCTCCTTATCTCCGATCATGTGACGTGAGAAACCACTGTCTATGTACCATTTGTTCTCGCTTCTCAAGTTTCTCTACAAATAAGCAATCAAACTTTTTGAACACATCAAAGCTCATCTTTTCTGGGTGGATTAGCTTTCTTGTTAGTATTAGGAGAGGGGCTACGATCGAGCCTATAGCATTTAGGTGAAGATGAGTGATCTGAGTAAGAAGGATCATTCAAGATACTCACTTCACGTGTGGTGCGAGTGGGTGACCTATATGGCTTGTTACTTAGCGCTTGCTTCTTCTTGCAAGACTGTATTGTGTGACCATTGTTACCACATAATATGCACCATTCATTGTACTTAACACACCCATACTTGCCCTTTCCAAGTCTAAAGGGCTTTCTATCCTTAATCTTAGGATCTAGTGTGTTTACTACGTTCCCTTGGGCTTGGCTCACATACATCTTATGAGCCTTTTCCCCTTGAAATCATTAATTGTTATCCCTTGATGGTTGTTCTAGTGCCTTAACCTTTTTCTCTAAGAATTCATTCTTGCTTCTACATATTTGAAGGTACTTGTCTAAGGTCTCCCTTTTCATTGAATTCTCTGGTGAGGTTTTCATTAGCACTCGAGAACTTAGAAGAATCTGAGTCATATCCTAATCCTGGTCTAGACCTCACAAAGACAATTTGTTCACCATGTTCTTATTAATAGTTTTAGTCAAGTCGGTGATCTTAGAAAGTATAAGACCTAAGTCGTCTTCTACCTTAGACTCTAAACTCTTTGATGACCCCCCTTGAGGTTTCTTACCATTCCATCCTTCCCAAGATTTCGTCATTAAACTCAGTTCCGTATATTTTACTAAGGCTTTTTCTTTATTAGCTAGCCTAGTGGACATATCTATACACTCGCTACGCAGTTCAGTGACTTCCTCTTCATATTCAGTGATTTGAGACTCTAAAGTTTCAGTATCTTCTAACAACCCTTTAATCATATTAATAAGGTCTTTCTTTTCAAGCAAGTTTAGGCAATTAGGAAAGGTGTCAAGAGATGTTACCTCAGAGGCAAGGGCCTCTGCATCAGCCATGAGACATTGGCCTTGGAATCCTTTGTGATGGTCAGCTTCATCATCTTCTTCTCCCCATGCTAATAAAAGTGCCTTCTTTTCAGTGGCTTCTACCTTTGGGTTAGTGCACGTCTTGGTAAGGTGCCCTTTCTCCTGGCAATTATAGCACGTGTACTCCTTGAGGTCACGCTTAGCTGAGGATGATGACTCTCCGGGTCCAGCTCTCTTCTTGAACCACTTCTTGACCATCTTTGTCATGAGAGCGACTTCTGTATCATCGTCCTCATCCTCTTTGTCGTCATTGATGTCCATCTTCTCAAGAACCTTCGTGAGCTTCAGTGCGGTTCCAGGTGCTTCTTTCACATGGAAGCCCTTTAACAAATTAGCGTTTTCTTGGTCGAAGAACTTGCCAAATATATCAACCACTGGAAGCTTCTTGTAGTCTGGAGACATAAGGGCGATTTTTCGAGTGAGCTCGAATTTATCGCTCATAGCATAGATGAAAGCCAGTGTTTGCTCTGAAGGGGGAATCATCACACCAGAGTCAGTTAAGTTGTTGATCAAAATTGTGAAGAGTGATTGGCAGGATGACACGCTTTCACCAGGAAATTATTTGAATGATTGAAACTCCCTTTGAAGTGTAAATTTTCTGGTATCCTTCTAGTCTTCACTCCCTCTATGTATGGAGATGATATCTTCCCACATGTCTTTGGCTGTTTGTATGGCAATGACCTTATCAATGTTAGTGTGGGTGAGTCCACACAGAATCAGTTGTCGAGCCTTTGAGTTCTTCTCCATCTTGGCATAGTGCTCTGGTTGCCAATTAGTTCTTTGCTTCAACTCTTGAAGAACTTCGTCTCCAAGATCTATGATCTTCCAGCATTGGTAGTCTTGGGTTTGAATGAACGTTGTTTGCACTCCTAATCACCAAACAAGTTTTCCTTCTCTAAGATGGTGAGGCTTGTTTAGGGATATGCCGAGGTTGAATTCTGAGTTCTTCATTGTCGTATTGGAATTGGATCCTGCTCTGATACCAATTATGGATCGTGGAACCTAAGCTTTAACTAAAGATTATAACTTTGTGTGAAAATAAAGGTAAGAACAAGTAAACAATGAATTACAAAACGGTTGTTGATTTGATTTCTCGTAGGGCTTACAACTGTTCGGCGAACATACAGTTCTTAGTTTCTTCCTAAACTCTCCTAACTATTATCTAAGTCCTAAATCAAATGCACTAGCTCTTAGCACTTTCAACAACAACATTTAAAGAAGATATTCTACGCTATTTAACTATGGTATAATCACCGGGAAATAATTACCGAAAACCTTGATTAAAACAGTAAATAAACTATTAAATCTTAACTAACTGACTAAGATAAAAAACACACTCTAACAAACAAGATCTCGAATCTGGTTGTTCTTTGCGTATCAAATCTTTCCCGTTATAGAGCCTTATACGCTATATTTCTATTTATACACGCTCGGTCCCCTTCAATGCACTCGGTTCCCTTGAGTGCGTCCTCCTGGTAGAATACTTTAGCTCTTTAATGCTCGGTTCCCTCACTCTCTTTACTCGGTTCCCTCCTGTGGCGTTTGGTTCCCTTGCTCCTGGTTAAGCACGTTAAGCCTTATCCTTCTCGTTGGACTCCCTCTTGCTCCTACACTTAAGCTCTTTGATTTCCATGTGTAAACCATATAATTAACTCAAAGGCCTTTTGTTTTCATGCAAGATCTCACTCAAAGAACACATTAATTTATAAGGTTGTTTGTTATCAATAAAACTGAGGTGTTATTAGTTGTATGAACTAAGAGGCAAGTTCATATAACCACCAACGAGTTTTATCCCGGCCTTGGTAGAATCCTAGGGTTCTCACCTTGGGGAAAATATCTTTTCATTTGAACTGAACTTACTATCTAGAAATTCTAAGTTCGTATTTTGGCAAATCCCTTAATTTTTCATATAAAACATACTCGCTTATAACTTGTTGTGTTTAAAGAGGGGATTAGACTCGCTTTATAGTGTTTTCAACTTCCGCATTTATAAAACACTTAAGCTAGTCAATCGAGCTACTCTTTCATAAGAGCTAGTCGATTTAAGCTACTCTATCTAATTCAGCGACGACTAACTCATATATCTGCTTGCTGAATTCGATCCTTGTAGACTAGCTTTCTAGCTACTTGTACATTGGGTATAAGAGTAACTGTAACATCATTTATCATACACATAGTTAGTGTAAACCCATAGTTATATCTTACATAACCATACTTGCCTTTTCCAGGAAGAAACGGTTCTCTTCGTGTAAAGCTAGTAGGTTGAGTGTTTGCAGATTGAGCTTGTTTGATATACATTTTGTGCGCATTCTCTCCATGAAACCATTGCTTGCCCTTGCTTGGTCCATTCTCAAGAACATTAACTTTGCTTTGTAAGTACTGATTCTCAGCTTTGCAAACTAAGACTAATTTTTTTTATCTAGCTTGATTAATTTATCATCTAGCTCACTAAATAGAGAAGGACCTGAATCGAACGAATCATGATTGGTGAAGCCCAAACACGGTCGTGCTTTCACAAAAACTGTTTGGTTGGTAGTTTTTGCTTCAACATTCTCGGCTAGATCATCTAGCTTGGTTAGGATTTCATCACGCATGATCTCTATAGTTGAGTCAGTGCTCTGGGCTATAGCTATACCTTTGCCTTTACAAAGCTCACAAGATTTGGTAAGGAGGGTGGGCTTTGTTGACAACTGTTTAGTTAGCTCAACTGTTTGTTCCTTTAGATCACTTAGCTCTTCTTACTGAGTTCTTTCTTTATCTCCAACAATCTTTTAATCAAAGACCAATTCCTTTAAAATCTCAACAAGGTTTTGCTTAGGAAGAAGGTCAAAGTTAAGAGAGCTTACCTCGATGTCTTTATCTGATTCGGAGTCTTCAGCGGCTACCAAGCACAACTCTTTTGCTTCTCCATAGTCTAGCTCGTCTCCTGAATCACCCTTAAAGTGACAAAGACTTTTCTTGCTAGAGTTTCTGATGAGCTTGGATCCACTTTAGCACTGGTGCAACCTTTAGCCATATGTCCTTTACCTTTGCAGTTGTAGCACACCAGATCCTTGAGGTCGGGTGGCTTGGATTGATCTCTTTGAAAACCACCTTGTTTCTTAAAGAACTTCTTGACGAGTTTAGTCATTATCGCAACATCCCGGTCTTCTTCATGGTCATCTTCATCATTTTCATCCATCTTCTGAATAACTCGGCTGAGCATGAGCGCCATTCCACTGTTTTCCTTGGTTGCGAGCGACTATTGTAGATCTTCAATTTCCTGCACTCAGAGTTTTCCAACTAGCACAGAAACATGGAGCTCTTTCGTTTCTTTAGTCATTAGCATTATTGTGTTAGAGGTATCAAATTTAGAATTTACCCCATGAGTGAAAGAAAGTGAGAGTTTACAGGATTCTACCTTAAGTCCCGCTGAGGACATTTTATCGCATAATACATAGAATCCTGAATGATAATCTGAGATAGACTCGATTTTACCCATCTTGAAAGAGTGGAAATCTCGCTGGAGCTCAGATTTGTGATTGTTCTTCATGTCTATGCTGCCTGAGTACATATCAATAATCGCTTCCCACATGGGCTTGTTTGTTGGTAGGGACATGATCTTGTGTATGTCTTTTCGAGAGAGAGCGTTTAGAATTAGTTGCTTAGGCTTTGCATTTTTCTTGAGCGTTGCATACTGGGTTGGACCCCATTTGAATTTGTCCTTCTCTGGTGCGATCTTGTCTTCTCCTTTCTCTATAATCCTCCAACATTGATAATTTGTTTGTTGGATGTAGTTCTTCGTCATGGTGAACAACCAATCTAATTCACACTCAACTAAGATATGAGGCTTAGATAATGAGATCCCTAGGTTAAAAGTAAGTTTATCATTTCCTATGATTCAAACTATAGAGAGATTATGAATCAATGCAAGAGAGACCTTAGCTATGATACCAAATTGTAGGGTTGGTGGGTTCTTATACTTAAAACTTGTATAAAATTGTTTAATCTCAAATATGAACCCAAATGGATATAGAAGCTATTGAGTTAGATTGCAGAATAGAGATTAGCTACAATTAAGCTTAGATAAAATGATTTAAAAAGCTTAGCTCATGCAAATAGTTACATGGTGAGAACCCTAAGCTTCTAATAAGCTCAGGATAAGACTCACCACTAACTTGTTTTAATTCAAGAGAAACTACACACTTAAGCTACTTCTATCTCAATGTAACTCTCTCTCACAATACTAGTTTCGTTCAACTCATACAAGTAATCTCTCTCTATCAACATCCTAAGTGTTTTTAGACACTAGCTTTGCTCACAACTACTTATCTCTAGCTCCCTCTCAGGCATAACCGCTTTGCTCTCTCTATCATGTGAAGCTAGCAATTCTATCTTGCTGCATATAAAGAAGTCCACCTCAGTGATCCGTGGGATCTTTTTCGCTCCGGAAATGCATCTACGCTCCTCATCGCTTTGTGCTTGTTCGCTTGATCATCTCAACTCTCCACATTGGCAATCCTCGTGCCTCAGAGCTTCTCTTGATTTGTCCATCTTGACGATCCCTGTACATCCATTATCCAAAAGTAGAAATCCTAACAAACTCCTTGTTGTTTCCATTTCCCTTAAGTAGTAGATTCAACAGCCTTCCCTTTGTTGTAACTAATAATCTACGCGCTAGTACACGATTCCACCCATAGACTTGCTCTGCTCCTGATTACTTGTATCTTTTCTCTTTTCTTCAGAAGCGCGATCATCTAGTATTTTCTGCGACTCTTTCTCGCTCAAAGCTAGAACTTTTGTCTTATTATTTCTTCTTAGCAACCTTTATTACGTCTTGGCGAGATTAATCTTTCCCCGCTAGACCTTAATATAGACCCTCAGTGGTAACAACTACTCTCAGAACTCCTCGAGCTATACCTGACTAGCTTAAGACACACAAAGGACATCAAAGACTTATGTTTGTTATCATCAAAACAAGCGGAACACTTTAGCTAGCTCATTCTAGCTCTAGATCAAACCAACACTATGTTGATGTGATTGCTTACATGATATTAATTTCATTGCTTTGTATGATTAGATTACATTGGAAACCTAAATCGGAAAACTCTTTAACTGTTTCCAGTCTGGTTGTGGAAATAGCTTAAAGGAGGAAGCAATACACATAATTGTAATTCGTAGACACACCTATTGGCTCGTCTTAGTTGTTTAGATTTGTAGAATTCGGTTCTTCTTAGCTCATTTCAAGGAATAAAATTTGTAAACGCTTGGTGGTGGCTCTTTATGATTGTTCATGTCCTAGGTACCAAACGTATTCCACATGGTTCTGGTAAGAGAATGTATAATGTGGTTGTTTCTTTTAGTTGACATGGCAACATAAGGATTAATGTGAATAGGTGACAAATAATAGAATAATCTAAACTAAAATGGATATATATATGGATTAGAAAAGAGGAACATACACCCAAAAAACATAATCACAAAATTACCTAAAAACCCTTTTTGTTACTAAAAGCTTTCAACTTTAAACTACAATTCTACAGTCTCTTTGTGGGATTGATCCTTTCTTACCACTTGCTTCTGTAATTAGTAGTCTAGGATAAATATTAATCTTCTATATGTGACGACAACACGTCAGTCTTTAATATGAAAATTAGAAAAATATGAAGAATAAGGGGAAAATAGAAATGATACTACAACTGGTAAGGTGGTGGTGGTGGTGGTGGTTGATATCCGGGGTACTGGGACCTAGTGAAAGTGCTCTACTTTTGCATCTGTTGCATCAGGATGGTCATATTCTCATTGTGGTGGGTTCACCTAGTAGTCTCCTAATCCCTAAATGTGTCCATCGTCCCCCAACGTTTATCCTACACAACCGTATAATCAGTGAAACGCTAGTCCAAAGCATGTACTCTATTGTATGCACGCCGAGCATAATAAATATCCATAGCCTCTTACTCTGGCTCAGCAATAGAGGCGACCTCTATAACAGCAAGGGGACACAAATACAAATCCTCATACCTCAACCTGTAATAAGGCAACGTCTCATGCCTAGGAAGCATGAATCGGTGACACCGTGTGAACCAAAGGTATAGAAATGCTACCATTCGAAGCTCGGGTGCGATCAGTTTTCAATATCGCATAATCTCGCATCCGCTCAGCGCCAAACCGAAACTTCATGGTAAGAGGGAACTCATTAGGAATTCATGGACGCTCTAGCTCTAAATAGTCACCAATTAAGGTGAACATCCCACCAATACAAATAGCTCTGCATAGTCGCTTTGGAACTTATTACATATCAGAACAAGTTAGCGCCTCGAACTGATGATAGTGTCACTATTAGCCTTCATTGTCCAAATAGTTTGCAGATTGGGCTTGGAGATCTTGTTGACCTCAAGCTGACCAAAGAACGCAAGTTGAACCACCTTGTAGGCGACTCGATGGAAAGGGTCCGCCAAATATAGTTATAGGTTATATTGCTGGCGTTATAAAAATCATCCGTAGTGCATATCCAGAAGTCATATAACCCATTCTCGGCCACCCAGTCAGTCGTAGTCGGGTCAGCATTGATCCCAAAGATCTCATCAAATTCCCGCACGGAAAATTGTCTGATTCGTCAACCCAATGGAAATCTCATAAGGCCTCTACGTGATTCGATCTATAGGAACTGAGGGATTCCCGGGTCCAAGGGGCGTAAGTCGGGGTGCCCTTGTCATAGATCTCACCAAAGCCACAATGGAGAAGCACATCTCTCATACACTCCTATAACCCTATTTTTCTCCTAAAAGTCAGCTCGAAAAACATAGTCGTCTTAAGATCCCGACTCTCCATATTCAACATCCTAGTCGTCAAATCAAGAAGTTTCTTGGCCTTTTTAGCTGTTGGCGGATTACTCGGGCCAGCTGTCACAGTTCTAAAATGAATCGACATTGTAAAGTGAAGAATTTAAAATTTCAAAGTCGAAAATATACCGAAACAGGGCAACCAATGGGAGCGGTTTTAAGAGAAGAAGGCGCTGGGCATGGTCATGATTAAAAATGGTGGGCGTGGACAGGAGAGTGGTGGGTGTGGTCGATTGTAACACAATTCTCAAACAAGGTAGCAGCAGGAACAGGTCTAAGAGCAATGACCATGGACAAGTCAATTTCCGTACCAGCAACCGCCGATGATGGGGGGCGGGCGCAAGTCGAATGCCTTCAATATCACCTCGAGACCGTTGAAGAACGACCATTGCCGGTGATCTAGTGGCAGCCACAGTTTGTTGGAAACTTGGGGAACAAGGGATTTGCACGAAACCTTCCAAACTACTTCTAATCGGGCAAATTTTATGCTTAAATTGTAGATCGGGGGGAGACAAACCCAATGGTGGCAATGAGACCAGAAACTTTTGTCTAGAACTCTCTAAATCTGGCAAAAACAAGGTGGCGGTGGACGCAGATGAGCCACCGGTGGGCACATGTGATGGTTCTGCAGAATTGGAACTTGGTTTTGGCTTCAATGGTCGCCACATGGTGGATTTTTGGTGTTTTGTGGGGATTAGAAGGCGAAATGGTGTTTTTAAGGGGATCAGGGAGTGGATTCGGAATTGTGAGGGAGAGGATAGGATTTGGGGTTTTGTGTTTTAGAGAGAAATATGGGTTGTCGGAGGAGGAAAAAGATGATAGGATTGGGTTTTAAATTGGATAAAAAAATCTTCAGTTCAACACTTCCTTTTCAAAAACGCTCTTGACACTCGATCAACACATTCTTTCGATACAACACTCTTGGTTTACTGTTCGATCTCCTCAAATGACTCACATCTAAAAATGCTCCCTCACTTACTTTCCTTTTTCACGGCATTTTTCCCAATTGTTTCTTATCTCATGTCCCTTAAATATATTTTTAATTTTTTTGACAGCTCTATTCTTTTTCACTCAAATTTTGTACACTCAATTCTTTTTCACTCGATTATTTTCCTCACAAAACCTCGCTTCCACTAGATTTTGAAAAAGGAGTTCAAAAGAAGAATCGTATTCATACCTTGCAACTCATCATGGCGCCGGTTCAGGACTCGGACTACCTCAATCTAAACTAAGAAGGAAGCTACGCTATCTAAACTAACGAAAGAAAACTACCTTGCTCGGGTTGCCTCCCGAGAATCTCTTTATTTAGGGTTGTGGCACGACTTTCATAGTGCTTAACTCACTCTTCGGGCCCCGAGCCTTCCGGGACCTTCACCTGCCAAACCTATAGACACATATCATCTATAAATTCGGGAGGATTAACTTGATGACATTTTATCTTAGGCTACCAACCCACAGTCGGAGGTTACCAACCCATGGTCGTCGTTCGAGGGAACGTCAACATTTTCAATCAAATCGCGGTTGCCGGTGTCAATATGTTACGCCATTTTGATCCTAGAACTTCATCAACACAATATTTATGCTTGAATTATTCCCATATACTTTTCAATTCCAACTCTTCCTCATCAAAATTCACAACCAAGGCACTTACATTGTGGATAATCAGGTTCTTCTCCATCTATGAAGGCAGTCGACCCAAAATCTACTATTGAATCTGTCACACAAACTGATATAGCTGACCAAGTGAATGCTCAAAGTTTACTTGCATTGTGTGAGCTATAGATTGATTCTCTTGTCACTTCACCATTGAAGCAACCAACTCTTTGTTTTTATTGTTGATTTTAGTGTTGTTGTGCATCACTGCTCTTAACATGATGTGCTTGTATCGGCATCGGAGGTCACATTGGTGGATTCAGCTTATTCTCGGTAAAGCTCCGAAGAGAAGTTAGGATGATTTCTCTAATAGAGGAATCATCTAGTTCCGACTATCCTTAAACAAACTAAAAGGTAGTTAATGAAAGTACTCATCGAATCCTCATAGAGGTATAAATGCCTTGCAGTTATATTAACATTCCATTTCAATTAACTTGAACAAACGTTTTTTTCTCTATACAATCTATACCTAGAAAATGAAAACAAATGAATGATGTAATCGGATGGAGGAAAGCTCCCAGTAAAGTATCATATCAGTATTTATTAGTTTGGTGATCATAGTAAACCCAAAGACTCTACCTTTCTTGCAAGTTGTTCCTATTCATTATCCAAATTAACTAGAACCTCGACTCGAGTATTCTAATCCTATCTACCTTAGTTAAACATGAAACAATCAATATTTCAAACTAATAGAGGCAATAAACAAGGAATATGAAGAATATGATGGTAGCAAATATCAACCATCACTAGGGCCACGATTCAAGTCTCTCTATGAAAAAATAGCTCCACCGCATATTAGAATAGTGTAGTTCCTTGAAAGGAATATAATGCTTAAACCAATAAAAACTATCCTAGTGGTATATAAATTCAAAAACTTCCTACATTGTCATACTCGAATTCAATCAAACAATAAATAATCATGCAATTCAAGGAATGAGAAAACAACAATTGCATAGGTAGGAATTGGATAAACTCACATCAACAAATTACTAAATCTTAAACTAAACTTTAATAGGAAATTGGGAAATTAGTTTGAAATACCAAGGATACAAAGAAAAAGTTCTGGGATGAAGGCTCTTTAATGCGAAAAGTGGTATTTTATAGTTAGGTCAAAAACCTAAAATATTTCATAAAGCTCTTCTCCCAAATTATTCTTCTGTCCTAAAATACCCATAAATAATTCAAAAAACAATAAAAGGAAACTTATGATAGGCACAATCCCGATGGTGCCAAAGGAAGATTTTAGGTGACTTTAGAATCGTTTTGGAAGCACTTAGTCGTTAAATGAAGCATATGAGGCATCGATACAAAAGGCGACAAAGTGAAGACGAAGACGCTTAAGAACTAAGTGTTGAGGATTTAAGTTGAGTTCAAATGGATAGTTCTCCCTACTCCTATGTCCGATTTCAGTGATTCCAATTTGAGGTGTTATATATCTAAGTCTACTACGTTCCCTCCAAATTGGAGCGCATTCGGAGTTGTGAATCAAAAGATATGGCGATTTTACTGAGCTGTCACAGGGGGCAACAGAGATCCAACCGCGTTCGCGGTTTGTTGACCGCGAACGTGCCCTCCGAGTAACTCCCAAGGCCGGAAAGTCTTAGTAACCACTTGAACTTTATGTCTTTGAAGGCGTTTTGATGTTACCATTTTGGGAGGGGAATTTATTTAGATTTTCTAGGGTTTTGACCATACATTTCTACATATTCTCTCATATTCTCTCTAGGAATCTCATAATCTCTATCTCTTTCTCAAGAAAACTCTCTTCTATACTTTATTTTTCCTCAATATTATGAAGAACAAAGATTCCATTATGTTCACCTTGAAGTTCTAGTCTTGGTTATGGTCATTGTGGTAAGGTTCCTAAATCTTTTGTTCTAACTTGATTAAGGAATTGTTTCTGGATCTCTTGTGCTTGAAATTGTGATTGATTGATATTGATTTTTCTAGAGTCATGAACTAGATCTATTGATGTATTGCTAGGTTTAGATAATTCTATTTGAAAAATCTTCACCTTCGGTAGCAAACTCTATTTGCATGAACTATTTGTGATTGTTTATAGGGTAGAGATCTTGAATTCATGTCAAGTATCGACTATTTGTCAATGGTATTCCATGAACCTACATATCTTTGAACTTTATGCAATTGTGTTATTAAATCTAGGTATTTCCTTGGTTGTAGCATGATTAGGGTTTCTAGGACTATTTGGACTAGTTACTATCTATGAACAACGAGTAGGACAATCCATTCAAACATTGTTAGAACATTTGCCTTCGAGAATCTAGGATCCACCGACCATACCAATTGCTAGAATGGATAGGTGAACCATTTAAATCATTATATCTTCTTCACTTGTTGTTTGTTTTTGTGTTCTTTGTTACAATACCAACCTTCCCCCCTTACTGCTACTTGAAAATCATATAGGAACATAGCAAGAAAATCTTGCTCCCTTCGGTTTGACCTCGACTTACCCACTATACTAGTGGTGGCTTAGTTGAGTATTACTTTGATATGGGCACAATGACTTTAGCCCTTGTCAAATTTGGCGCCGTTGCCGGGGAGCAACATTTTCTTTGTTTAAGTTTTTGTGTGATTACTATTGGTGTGAACCTCATTTATGGTCCACACCCGTTCCACTAATTCACCTCTCCTTGATTTTGATCCAGAGATCGAGCGGACGCATTTTCAAAACTTGAGGCACGCCTTGCAAAACCTTGTTGTGGAGGACATGGCTGTTGAAACTCTACAGGAGCTTACGGCTCCTAATCTCGCTCAATAATCGTTGGCGGTCGTCGTGCCACCTTTGGATGTCGGTGTGTCCTTTGAGCTGATGTCCGGTGTCATCAACCTCCTCCCGAAGTTCCATGGGTTAGCCGGTGAAGATACAATCATGCATTTGGGTGAATTCCACGACATATGCATGTGTAGCAAGCCAGCCAATGTCACGGAGGAGCAATTCAAGATGCGGGCCTTTGGTTACACTTTGAAGGATAACGCGAGAAATTGGTATTATCATCTTCCGGCGGGATCCATTGACACATGGCCTAAGCTGTATAAGGCCTTCCTCGAAAAGTACTTCCCTGCTAGGAAGTCAACCGCTTTGAAGAGAGCCATTGCAAACGTTGAGCAAGAAGATGAGGAGACGCTCTATGACTATTGTGAGCGTTTCAGGAGGTTGTGCGCGAGTTGCCCTTTCCATGGGTTTGATGAGAAGGAACTAGTGATCCACCTTTACAATGGGTTACTAGATAAAGAGAGGAGGATTATTGATACTGCCTGCAATGGTAGTGTCTTTAACTTGACGCCTGCCATAGCAATGAGCCGGATCCAAGACATCGATGAAGGTACAAGAAGCTTTGGTAGGACGTACACAAGGAAAGGAGTTCATGCTGTGAGCTCCTGTGGTCCCGATGCAAGCAATGACTTGGATGAGATCAAGAGTATGATCAAGACGATGGCTTTGACCATGTGTAAAGACCCGACGGCGCGGGCTTGTGGGATTTGCACCGATGAATATCACCCCACGGATATGTGTCCACAACTCCATGACACTACCACAACCGTTGATGTCAATGTCGAGGGAGGTACGGACCTCATAGACCTCAGTTCGATAACCAAGCTCATAATTACAACCAGAGGTGGAATGATCACGCGGGGTTCCAATATGGCGATTCATCCGGAGCCCAATACAACCCTTCTCAGCTGGGTAATCAATTCCAACCACAGGCTCAACCGAGCCACCAATACCGGGCTCCTTACCAGCCCAACAAACCACTGCGTTACGGACCCCCCAAGTCATCTACCGAGTATATGCTGAATTCCTTGACCGCTCACTTTGCCTCTCATGTTCAAAATATGGAGTCTAGCATAAAGAGCATTGAGAAACAACTTGGCCAACTTGCCGATGCGATTTCTCAACAAAATCAACAAACTTCCAAGAATTTTCCGTCTCAAACGGTGGTGAATCCGAGGGAGAATGTAAGTGCTATTCATTTGAGAAGTGGTAAGGTATGTGGAGATGCTCCCCTAGATGAAGAGGGAGAAGAGGTGGAGGATCCTGCAGAGATATATCCGCAGTCGCGGTTAGTAGATCGCGGGCGCGGTTCACCTGCTGTAAGAGACCCGGGGTTTCATGACCAACCGCGGTCACCTGTTACCTGCTGAGGCTGGAGGTGAGGTGGAAAAGAATATTGAGGAGGAACACTACGAAGATTGAGGGGACTTCCGCCTTCGACAAGAGAACTATGTGCGACCCGACTTCCCTCCTCTTTATGCGAAAAAGCCTCCCTCACCTTTTCCGGAGGCCCTTAAAGACACTCAAAGGCCAGTTGATGACAAGGAGCTCTTTGAGACGTTTAGCAAGTGCAAAGTCAATATTCTCTTGCTCAAGCTCATCAAAAGCGTACCCCGGTACGCTAAGTTCTTGAAGGAACTATGCACAATCAAGCGGAACAAAAGCTTAAAGGGAAGCAAAAGGTGCAAGTGAGCAAGGGCATCTCCGCTATGTTCCAACAAAAGGTGGCCAAGAAGGGTAGTGACCCGGGTATGGTAAGCATTCCATGTACCATTGGTGAGACTAAAATAGATAGTGCCATGTTAGATCTTGGCGCTTCTATTAATGTTTTGCCTTATTCTTTGTATAAACTGCTTGGCCTAGGACCTTTGAATGAAACGGGAATTGTGATTCAATTGGCCGATAGATCCTCGGTTTACCCTAAAGGGATAGTTGAGGATGTGTTGGTTATGGTTGAAAATCTCATCTTTCCCGCAGATTTCTTTGACCTAGACATGGAAAATGAGGATAAGGATTCACTTATCCTACTTGGACGGCCGTTTGTGAAAACGGCCAATACTAATATTGACCTAGCAAGTGGTTCACTCACTTTTGAGTTTGATGGGGATGTTGTGAGTTATAATATTTATGATTCTATGAAACACCCTTGTGATGATAACTATTTGTTCTCTATGATGTGATTGATCCAATTGTGCAAAATAACTTTGACGCCTATGGTTTGTATGAGCTACAATCCGCTTTAGAGAACAACTTAGTCAATTCATTGAAGCTAGACCTCACTATGTCTTCCGACATGAGTGAAGTTTTAGACCAATTGGACTTGAAAGAGCCATTTTTGGCCGGTGGGCCCATGTTAGTAATTCCCTAGGCCGAAAGACCTCTTCCTTCTATAGTACAGGCACCGGTCATTGAGCTACAACAACTCCTAGATCATTTGAAGTATGTTTTCCTAGGTGTGGATGATACTCTACCGGTCATCATCTCTAGAACACTTACGGGAGTCCAAGAGGAGAAATTGGTGACGGTCCTTAAGAAAAATGTGACGGATTTAGGATGGACTATAGCTGATATCAAGGGAATAAGACCCTTCTACTTGCATGCACCGGATTCTCCTAGAAGACGGAGCCAAGCCTAGTAGGCAACCTCAGCGGCGACTTAACCCACCTATGATGGAGGTAGTGAAGAAGGAGGTGTTAAAGCTCCTACAAGCGGATATGATCTTCCCTATCTCTGATAGCAAGTGGGTTAGCCTTACACAAGTTGTCGCGAAGAAAGGAGGGATCACCCTTGTGGAAAATGACAAAGGTTAATGGTTCCTCAGCGAGCACAGAAGGGGTGGAGGGTTTGCATCGATTACCGCAAGCTGAACGCGGTAACTCGAAAGGACCAATTTGCCTTGCCCTTCATTGATCAAATGCTCGAGAGGCTTGTAGGAAGGCCCTACTATTGTTTCCTAGATGGATATTCGGGTTACTTTCAGGTGGGCATAGCGCTGGAAGATCAGGAGAAGATGACGTTTACTTGCCTGTTTGGTACTTTTGCATATCGCCGGATGCCATTCTGGTTGTGTAACGCACCCGGGACTTTTCAACGATGTATGGTAAGTATCTTCTCCGAATATATTGAGCACTTTATCGAGGTTTTCATGGATGATTTTACGGTACATGGGGACAGTTATGACTCTTGCCTTCACCATTTGACATTTGTGCTTGAAAGATGTGTTGAGACCAATTAGGTCTTGAACTCGGAAAAGTGTCATTTTATGGTTGATCATGGTATTGTGCTGGGTCATATAGTGTCGTCCAAGGGTATCGAGGTCGATAAGGCAAAGATTGATGTAATTCAGTCCTTGTCGTATCCTACTAATGTGCGTGAAGTGCGTTCCTTCTTAGGCCATGCAGGTTTCTACTGTACTTTTATCAAGGATTTCTCCAAGATTGCTTCCCCCTTGTGCGAGTTGTTGAAGAAGGAGGTGACATTCAAGCTTACAGATGAGTGTAAGAGAGCTTTTGACACTCTTAGAGATCACCTCACCGATGCGCCTATCATCAAAGTGCCCGATTGGTCTCTTCCTTTTGAGATCATGTGCGATGTTAGTGATTATGCGGTGGGGGATATACTTGGTTAGAAAATTGGGCGAGATACGCATGTGATCTACTACGGTTCAATGACGTTGAATGGCGCTCAATGGAACTACTCTACTACTGAGAAGGAGCTCCTAGCCGTGGTGTTTTCCCTTGATAAATTTCGCCAACACCTATTGGACACGAAGGTGATAATTCACACCGACCATGTGGCACTTCGTTATCTCATGACGAAAAAAGAATCCAAACCAAGACTCGTTCGGTGGATTTTGCTCTTGAGCGAGTTCGATGTGGAGATAAGAGACAAGAAGGGGGTCGAGAACTTGGTGGCCGATCATCTTAGTCGGATTGTCCGTGATCAAGAAGAGCCAGTGTCGCGACCACTTGGTGATTTTCCGGATGAGTCTATCTATTCCCTTAAGCATTTCCGCGGTCGCGCTCCCCTTACCGCGGTCGCGGATTGTGTGAGATCTTCCAATCAAGTACCTCAGAAACAATTCCGCGGTTGGGGTCTGGTGACCGCGGTCGCGGTTCCGAGGCTGATCTACTCTCCCTCCGCTCTCTCATGTCGTGGTATGCTCACTTGGTCAACTACTTGGTAAGAGAGGAGCTCCCTCCCAACATCACCAAAGAGCAGAAAGATAAGATCAAGAGAGAAGCCAAGTACTATGTGTGGGATGATCCATACCTTTGGAAGCATCGCATTGATAAAGTTATCTGAAGATGTCTCCAGGATAATGAGGTACAATTGATTCTTACCTTTTATCATTCTTATGCTTGTGGGAGTCACTTTGGACCAAATAAGACGGCTCAAAAGGTCTTGGACACTGGATTCTATTGGCCACAGATCTTTCAAGATGCTTACGCATTTTGCAAGGCTTGTGGCCGGTGTCAAAGAGTCGGGAAAATCTCCCGAAGGAATGAGATGTCGCAAACACCGTTAATCTTTTGCGAGATTTTTGATGTTTGGGGGATCGATTTCATGGGACCTTTTCCTGACTCTTATGGGAATATATATATCTTTCTTGCGGTGAACTTTGTTTCCAAGTGGGTGGAAGAAAAGGCCACCAAGACTGACGACTTGAAAGTGGTGTCATGTTTTTTTGAAGGAGAACATTTTTTCTCGGTTTGGGATCCCGAAGGCTCTTGTGAGCGATAGGGGAACTCATTTCGTGAATGGGACGATGAGTGCCCTTCTCAAGAAATACGGTGTCACCCATAGAGTTTCTATTGCTTACCATCCGCAAAGCAATGGCCAAGCCGAGGTGTCAAACACGCAGATTAAGAGAGTTCTTGAGAAGACGGTGGGACCTAATAGGAAAGATTGGAGTCTTCGAGTTGATGATGCTTTATGGGCATACCGCACCTCCTACAAGACACCCATTGGCATGTCTCCCTACCGGTTAGTTTTTGGAAAGGGGTGTCATCTTCCCATCAAGCTAGAGCACAAGGCTTGGTGGGCGGTCCGGAAGTGCAATATGGAGATGAATGATGTATGAGATTTCCGGAAACTCCAAATCCATGAGCTAGAGGAAATCTGAAGAGAAGAAGACCATCCAGGTGTGGGATCCTTAGTGAGTCCTAGGCTCTCTCTAAAATCACCTATTGACACCTCGTACTCGGTCTTCCCATTACCAAATGTGTAAGAAGTAACTTTCTTGTCCCTTTCTGGATTCACTTTAAATTTGGGGACAAAATAAGCAACAAACTGGATGGTAAAGCATGTGTGACCAAAGTCTTGGATATCCAAAAACGAACCTAAACCTCCATGATCAAATACCTCTTCAACTTGGTGATTGAAGCCCATCTTGAATAAAGCAATTCTGCTTATAATGTTGCTGAGTACAACAAGCTTCTTGACGGCCTTCAACTTCTTAATAAAATCTCTCTCCTTGGAAGACCACTTCTTGTCTTTTGTAGTCACCATTATACGCAAATGAAAGTATTAAAAGGAGACAAGACCAAGTACTTACTTAGAACCAAGCTTGGTTCAGAATTTTCCAATAACAGTCTCGCATATCGTGGTGAGAATGGACGCGGATTGCAGGTCGGATTCAGTTGAAAAGATAGGAACCACATAACACAAGGTGTGGCGCGTGGCGTGATGTGGCGTGCTGATCTCATTTCTTCGTCCTGTAATGTATTCCAACTCTGGTTTTGAACTCTAGGAAGCAGTTATGACGTAAATTCAGTTCGATTCCTTTGTAAACTCAAGAAAATCACCAATTAGGAAGGGGAAATAGTGAAACCAAGGATTTTGGGTTGTGAATCTTGATAGGTGGTTATAGTGGAGGTTTAATGGAGGAAGGATTGTGGTGGTGATGAAGGAAGGTGAGGGTAAGGCATTGGCACGGGTAGAGGCGACGGTGGTGAAGGGAGAATTCGGATTCTAAGTTTTGGGAGCTTTTGGATATTAGGGTTTGTGCATCTCGGAGGCCGAACTTCAGGAAACTTTGTCTTTTATAGGATATGAGTAGTGTGGTAACTTGTGAGGCAAAAACAATGCTATCTTATTTTACTGTTTTCTTCGTGTCTATTTTTTCATTTGTTTTTTTTATATTTCTCCCTCATAGACTTTAGACAAGTATCTCCCACCATAGAACGGTGGGTTGACCTTACGGGAACTAGAAAGCCTTCTTCGTACCTGCAAGTTAGTGCCTAAACCAAAAAAAATCAATGTAAATGTGAGAAAAGTTTTTCTTAAACTACTCCTAATATATTATTAATCAAAACTATATCGGGTTGCCTCCCGATTAGCACCCTAGTTAACATCGTCAGCTCGACGTGTGTTATCGATCATCTCTAACTGGGCTTGTCGGGATCACATGGGCCCGAATACTCATATACCTTGATGCGGGACCATCAACACCATCATTAGCTTGATGAGGGTTAAATTGATATTGATGTAAGTCTTCAAATTATTTTCCTTTTAAGTTTTATTTCTTTTATTTACTTCAAGACTTTAGGATTTTTTCTTCTAGAATATTCTTACGTGTTTTTAAAGACAAATTTGTCCCCTTTTTAGGAGTATAAAAGGGACTTGTCTTGGCACTTGTAAAATTAGGTAGAATTGAGTGAAATGTGAATCTTTGTTTTACCTCATGGAAGAGAGCTTCTTGAGAGAAGAGAAGTCTCTGATTGTTGAAAATGTTAGTTTGTTCATTCTTGGCTATGTCAATATCTCCCTTGAGATTGGTGTTCCAAGTCATCACAAGCGCCTCCTTGTGCCTCATCAGCATGGATGTTGTGTAAGGTTGTAGAGACGAGGGTTCATTCATCATTTGGCTTGGTTCTTCTTCATCTAGATGATGGGTTGAGTCATTGTTTGATTGGGTTCTTTTCTATCTATCACAATTGGGAGTTTCTTCATCATTTGGACAGTTTTTATCCACGAGATTAAGGGTTTGTTCATTGTTTGATTTTGTTTCAATTCCTATGAATTTGCCTCTCAATTGCACTTGTTTCAAACCAGTTTTTGAGTCTTCGTTTCTTTGTCGTTTGAATCAATTTCATGAGTTTACAACCAAAAATTTGTGGGTCTTCTTCCTCTCATCTTCTCTCATTGTTTTGGAGTTGAATTGGTATCAGAGCCACTTGTCGCCAACACCACCACCACAAACACTATCAGATTGAGAGCCTGATGCCTTGGCCAGGATTACGTCTATGAAGAGTAAGAGAAACTGATTTCTCCATATGAAAGCGTACAATTTTGAGCATTCAATTTTCAAGATCAGTTTCGCTCATTGATTTAAAGAAAAAGAAACTTCCAGTTAAGCATTTAATAGGGGAATCAAGGATTTGTAACAGCCGCAACATTATTTGGCATATCTCCACTTCAATGCTATGATTCGCGGACGAATCCTTTTCAAGAAAGGGAGAATGATTCACGACCACCATCACTATCAACATCCCTACATGAAGACCATCCTAAGCGTGAAGACAAGACCAAATTAAGGCTTGGAATGCAAAAAGAAGACAAAAAGAAGAAGACCTTAATTGTGTTCTAGCGTTAAATTGATATTGATGTAACTCTTGAAATTATTTCCCTTTTAAGTTTTATTTATTTCAAGACTATAGGATTGTGTTTCTATAATGTTCTTATGTGTTTTTAAAGAAAATTTGTCCGTCTCTTAGGAGTATAAAAGGGACTTTTCTTGGCACTAGTAAAATTAGGCAGAATTGAGTGAAAATGTGAATCTTTGTTTTGCCTCGTGAAAGAGAGGTTATTGAGAGAAGAGATGATATCACGGTTGAAGATGTTTGCTTGGTCGTTCTTGTCTATGTCAATCCCTCCCTTGAGATTGGTGTTCCAAGTCGTCACAAGCCTCCTCCTTGTGCCTCATCACCATGTATGTTGTGTAATGTTGTAGGGACGAGGGTTCATTTATCATTTGGCTTGGTTATTAATCTTGAATTAAGGTTCTTGTCATTATTTGATTGGGTTCTTTTATATCTATAATAATTGGGGTTTCTTCATCATTTGGGCAAGTTCTTAACCATTAGATTATGGTTTTGTTCATTATTTGATTTGGTTCCAATTCCTATCCATTTCTATTTTGTTTTATTGTTGATTCAAATCAGTTCCGAGTCTTATTTCTTGTGTTGTTTTGAGTCAATTTCATGAGTTTACATTAAGACATTTGTAGGTCTTCTTCCTCCATCTTCTTTCATGGTTTTTAGAGTTGAGTTTGGCGTCTAGATTGGTAGAGAATAAGCGATCCCCGTATCATAGCTCGTGTACGAACCAAGACTGGAAAGGGTTGAACCTTAGACCATCTTGAACCATGATGATCGATCTCTCAAAGTAACTCTCATATTCCCCCATACTCGGTTGAATCCTGGGGTTTTCTCTCTCTCTTGACTTGTACTTGCACATCATCACGGCTACAAATCAATGAAATACTGTCTCCAATAAATAGAAAGGGGCCACTACCTAAATCATTATCATGTATCTCACTATCAATTGAACTTTCTTTTTTATTCTATAAATTTCGCGATGTTTGATTTGTACATTAGGTTCTTCCCAACCTTTATTAGTATTGTAAACATGAAGGTTTTCAATAAGATTCTCATTTTCGTTATTTTTATCATTCACATTTTTCTCATGAAAGGTTAAGGAGTGATGTGTGACTCCTGGGTCATCTTCATCTATGTTCTTTCTATCACCACCTAAGCCTTTTAATGCATGCTCAAAGTTAAGCTCATTTGTGGGTTCATCGCTCTGATTGCAAACTATAAAGCGCATTGTATCTGTATGCATCTACTCCAAAGGATTCAAAACAAATGTAGTGAATGCATATAACAAATTGCAACTAATAGAGTTCAAGTCATGTCATTTACGCTCGTAATTCTCTATTAGTTTTCATCTTCAGACTTCCTTGTTTTACATTTATCTTCATACCAGAAGTTTCATGAAAGGTCTAGCTAACATGACATGTGAATTAATACTGCTAGCGACTTTGAGAACATAAAAGTTTGTAGTAAATTTGAATCGCTCCACCTTCATTAACATGTCTTTTATTCCACCTTTCGGGTGAAAACAAGTTCCATCTGCTAGGTGCACTTGCATATTACGGTTTTGTACGGATGGTAGACCCAAAAAATCTAAAATGTCTGAGGTTATAACTTTAATGGACGCACCTAGATGTAGCATGACCTTTTTAATGAACTTAGACCAAGAGTGTAGGGGCTATAGTATGTACCTAGGTCATCATGCATGGTTAGAAGTTCTTCCTTTAGCTGGGACGCCATAGATCGTCTTGCTCTGGCGTCTGTCTCATTTTCCATCCTCTCCATGTATGGAGCTCTTGATGGGTCTTTTCTCATATCTTTGAGTTTGTCCCTCCTTGCTTTTCCATTGGCCATTCTCTCATAGATTATGTAAGAATCCTCGAAGCACATGATTTAACTTCGGCCTTGTCTAAAGTGACATTGGCCGAATCCTCAACGCGGGTTGCGACAAAGGTGACGTGGGTCGCATCGGAGGTGGGGTCTCGATTTCGTCATTCTTCGAATGAGAGGTTGGCGTGGGGTGCGACATAGCAGGCATAGGGGAGCCGTAAGAAAAGCGCCATTCGTAGCGATACCTCAGTTGGTTCAACTTCAGATTTTACGTTCATGTGTAGAATCTCAAGAAAGAGCTCAATGACCTCAGCGCTTGCGGTAGCATAAAGACGCGGGGCGTGGCATAGACAATCAGCAGTTTTTCTTCCCATAAATCATTAGAGGAAGTTTCTATGTCTGTGGATCTTTGTTGGGCCCTAGTTTCGAGCACATCACCGACATTTCCTTTAGGATTTACCTCTGTGTTTGAAAAACGACGTCTGAAATCTATCATCTTGAACCTTGTTATGGTTGTGTAAGTTGACGGATTTGTGTCTTGATTTGGTTGGACTGGTTAGTTTTTGCATCTACATTGGTCTAAATTTTATAGCTAGGGAATGAAGGCGGTCCTCTATGATGGGCTTTCTTTCTTCCTGGTATGACGATCTAGGCTCAAACTGTATATGCTGCTGAAACATTCTAATTATTTCCATACCTCTGATTTTGATTGTTAATCCAGGGTGGCTCATAATTGTTTGAATAAGGACAGATTCTGGGTCAAGGATGGCCAAATTTCTTATTGTGTTTATCTCTGGGTTCTCCCTTTGTAGTTGAAGGCATAAATCTATATGATGTAAGGGATCATTACAACGTCCATAGGCATTCAACTGCTGAAATATGTCTCTCAGATCTAATCTCTTTACCATCTCCTTTAGTTTAGAGATTTCTGAAGATAGACTAGAGGGGTTTATAGTGAGTACCCCTCATGTTGGTGAAAAAGATCTCCCTACTGGTCTAGTTCCTTCTGACATCTCGTTAACTATTCTCATTCCATGCTCTAGAGTCGTGTCAAGGAAACTACCACCACATGCTACATTAAATAGAATTCGTACTAAGTCTAGGAGACCGTGATAGAGACTATACATCAAGTCTCTCTGTTCCATCTGATGTTGGGAGCAGCCGGAGACTAATCTATTGAACCACTCTCTATATTTGTAAATCGACTCATCTTTCCCTTGGTAGACTGTAGTAATCGCTCGTCTGAGATTATTGGATTTCTTTACGGGGAAGTATTTTTCTACAAAGACCTGCTGCATGTCTTCCAAGGTTCTTATACCGCTAGTGGGTGTTCTACTTCATTGAGAAAGGAAATGCTCTCATCATAATCTGGTCATCAATGACTCCTTTAGGTTTCATGCTGGAATAGAAGAATGGAATTGATCCAAGTGTTTGATAGGGTCTTCAGCACTCAATCCATGATACTTGAGAAAAAGATGGATTACCCCATGCATCAGCTAAAACTTTGTAACTTCTACAAGAGCTGTCAAAAAAGATGGTGGTCTGGTGAGGAGAAAGGCGTTGCTCTAACAATTCCCCCATTGTCATGTTTGTTATTCGTGTAGCTTCTGCTGCATCACATGCTTCTATGAATGCAGTTGCGACTGCTGCTACAGCTTCCTGATCGGCAGTTGCTTTCTCCTATCATTTCTAAGCTTTCTTTTGATTTCCTCACGTGACTCAAAGAACGGATTGTCGTGAGATTTGGTAGCATGCGTCATAAGATAGACCCACACCTACTAATACCTAGATTGTTATTTAGAACTTCCCTGACAACGACGACAAATTTGACAGGAGCTTAGTCATTATGCGCTATCAAATGTATTATGAAGTATCCAGTAAGCACATGGTCAATCCCATAGAGAAGTTTGATGGTAGGAAAAAGAAATTAGCTTTAAAGAACATGGCATGGGTTTGTAAGAATCATTGATATAATGGTTTGATTATGAATTATGAAAAGTATTGTTTCACTTAACTAATCTGTTTATACAACATAACAGTTTTGATACTTGTATTTCTTGCCACCTATCAGTATTAATTCATATATTTTCCTGAACTAAAAGGCATAATTTGGAGTAAGACGCAACCAGAACTGACAAATCCCGAATTAGTATGCAACTCCTACTTTAACATGAACGCAATCAATCTGACCACATTAAAGTTGTATTATTTGATAATGATATGTGATATAGAACTAAGCTAGTTTGTTAATCTAACTAAGAATAAAAAGCAATAAATTGGGAGAAAACATAATCAGTACATACGGAATTAATAACTAATGGAGAAACGCTTACGAAACCCGAAACTTTGTATAAACTTCAATAGTCAAGTAAAACAATGTCTAAAGACTTAGTTCCTCATAACTACTTAACTATGAAATATAAAAATGTGTAAAATTCGGACTGTGGCTCGTAGGGAGAAAGGCTCCTTATATGACTGACATGACCAATTCTACCAAATAAAAAAACTAATAAAAATATTAACTATGAAATCTAATCTAATTTAATAACTAGGAAAAATAATAATATACAAGTTTGTCTCTATAAGTGACAAGAAATGAATCAGAAATATTCGATCTTATAGTGGACCCGGGGCGCGGTGAATAGTGTGCAGGTCGATGCAGGTAAAAGTCTGTGAAATCTCCCTATCTTCTGCAACTGACTAACCAATCACTAAAAACGAGATAATCTTCCACATACTCCTGGGCACGGGGCGCGACATAAAAAACTCGTGTCATTGCCGGGCTTCTGTATACTTTCCTTCTTTAGCAGCTACAACTTTAGCTTGCTATATACGAAAAATCCTTCATTCGGTATCTCCTTTGAAAGATACTCTCTAATCTTCTAAAATGTGTGTAAAAATCCTTGAATACTTGATAATATCTCTTCTGTCTTGCGTGATTACATCTTGGCTAATATGGCTCAAAAGTAACATAAATGTGTGCTAAATCGTGTGAATTAAACTATCATAATTGGCTCACATCACTTTGCTAAAAAATCAGGCGGTTCAGAAACTGGAAATGAAGAGTATCTAGGTGTAGAATCCTTAGTGACCCCTAGGATCTCTCTCAAATCAGCTATCAATACCTCATACTCGGTCTTTTCATAATCGAATGTGCAAGAAGTAACTTCCTTTTCCCCTTCTAGATTCACATTAAATTTCAGGATGAAAGAAAAAACAAACTGGATGGTGAAGGATATATGACCAAAATCTTGCATATCGAAGAATGAACCTAAAACCTCCATTATCAAATAGCTCGTCTACTTGGTCTTTGAATCCCATGTTAGATAAAGCAAT